>NC_089581.1:126394278-126638198 GCF_019320115.1 Miscanthus floridulus | reverse complement strand
CAATCTAGAAAACGCCCATGCTTTGCCTCCCCCACCCTCATCACGAGCTCAGGATCAAGGCGCTTCCTCGTCCTCGGATCGTAGTCAGGCCTGTGGACTGACCTTGCCGCCTCCGTGTAAGAAGTGAGGTGGTGTGAACGCTGGAGTTGGTGTACGCCTCTAGGCCCGCAACTGGGTTGTACTCGACGTTGGACTTTGCCGGGCCCATGTGGGCCAGAGCATACGCCGTGAGTTGGCCAATTGGCTGGCCACCGTGCACCGCCGACTGCGACAGAAAGACAAAAACATATGGTAGAAATAATGCAAAACTGAGCGCGGCTAGATAAGACAAATGGTGGAGACTTACATATGTCTTTGCATACTTGCTGAGGCTGGCGCTGCCCTGATGGTGGGTACACCTGGCATCATCATACGGTGCTCGCTTTTCTCTTGGTGCGCCCTCTACCAGTCCGCGTCCAACCATTTGTCCACTATAGCAGCCCAGCAATCAGGGTGGGTGGCGCACCAGTTTGGAATCACCTACAAGCCATCATAAGATCAAATTAGGCATAGTTAATCTTAGAAGAAATCAATAGGAGATGTTTTCTATTTACCTGTAGGTACTGCTCCCTGGTAAGAACCTCTATCTTCCTTCTTGCTTGTGTTTTGTTGATTCTTCTATTACAGAAGGTGGCGTTGTAGTCTCTGTGCGCCTGGAGGCGGGCCTCGTAATACAAGTCCGAGACACACCTTTTATAGGAAGCATAAGCCACCTGATACGCCCTATCCTCCTGTCCTGGCTAGCATCTGAAGAAGTCCTGCATAAAGACACGTGGTATCCATTATTTTGTTTAAAGAATGTGTATTGAATGCAATGAATTGAGGGCCGTAGTGCGAGAAAGGCTTACCCACAACTCTAGAATCACCCGATCCACCAAGTTTCTATGCTCAGTGTCGGTGGCGATGAGGGCGTACTGGTTGAACGAGGGTACCACTAGGTCCTCATCCTCTGACGTCCACACTAGGCCAGGGAAGTGTTCCTTGCACAGAAGTCCTAGGATCCCATTGACATTGCGAGCCTCGATCCCCCCTCCACAAGCATCCAGTTCCTACATAAGTGGTTAACAATAGTTATTATTAGCACTTATTATCATTTTTCAACATATCAAATGAAGAACATATGAAGTTACTTACTTAATCCCCCTCGGGTGCAATCAGTGGGTGGCAGTGAGGAGGAATCGTGTGCTTCGGGAGCTGGCTAGGACCTCGCAAGTAGGGTTTGGAGGCTACCAGAGAATTTGAACCCCCTGCCCCCCCCTCCTCGGACATGTGCGGACCACCTCCTCATCGTACATCTATGGATCCGCCTCCTCACCCACCGTGGGTAGAGGGCCATCGTCGTCCCTAGAAGAGCGCGAGGAGCCACCGCCTCATGGTCAGTCGATGGCTCCCGCTGGGCCTACCCCTCGGCCTCCTCTGCCTCTGTGTGGGGTATTAACCCCCTATATCCTTACGGCTAAGCTTGGGCCGGGGCCGAACCAAGGGGTCTAGCCCACTAGAAGACAACGCATGGCCCGGCCAATCTGCTCGGAGTCTCGCGCAAGGAAATAAAGGCAGACTTGGAGATCAAGCAGATCCTAGTCGATTAGAATAGGAATCCTTATCCGGCCACCTATGGCAATTGTAACTGGTTAGGATTAGTTTTCGCAGATCTGTAACCCTGCTCTCAGACTATATAAAGGCGGGCAGGGGACCCCTCTAAAAAACATCCCTCATTGACATACAACAATATTAATTAGACGTAGGACATAGGTATTACGCCTTCACAGCGGCCGAACCTGGATAAAATCTCGTGTCTATCTTGCGTCACCCACCTTGTTTGTAGCTTGTGCATCTATCTGCCGATAATCTACTACCTTGGGCATACCCCTAGGTAGACTACCAACCATATTTCGTCGACAGTGGCACGCTAGGTAGGGGGTGTGCGTACTGCTCTCTAGACAAACAAGATGGTCATCATCCCTAGTTCCATGGCTATGCCAAACGGCCTCATGTTCACCATCGGCTAGATCACCTGGACCACTGGCTCTGACGACTTCATCGCCATGACCACGGAGGAGGCACGGATTCAATCTACGTTGACCACTACTTCACCTGCATCGGCTACGGCTCCGACCATGGTGGATCTGGCTCCGGCCACACTAGCATTGTCTTTAGCCACGCCGACAACCCGTCGTCCACTTCCTCGCTAAAAAGGGAGGCAGATCGACAACACCGACCTGCTCGACTCCATCGAATCGGGTTGGCACCAAGCTTGCTGAAAACCCTAGCTCTGGTAAGTTTGATTCAAAGTCAACCTAATGAGCAGGTACCACTACCCACAATAGATCTACTCGACCAGCTCGGGCCAGTCATCCTGCATGACTCGGTACGGATCTCGTGGTCACATCTACTCCTGAAAAGCACTCCGTTCGTCGCCGACCAGCCCCGCGATGGGTCTCTAGCTCTCTGAGAGCAAAGCCTCAATGGAGAACTACCAGGTCCAGCCCTACGGCCTGCGCAACTTCGTCAACATGGTCCAGATTGAGGAGTATCAAGAAGGATCAGTCCACATAGTTCAAGTGGGTGGCTCAAGCTCCCCATCCAGCATCGCATCTAATGGCTCCATCCACACCAAGCTCTAGCATCATGACAATGAAGGCGTTGAATACGATCTAGATATCCCAGACCATGCCCTGGGTTTCCCATGATTCCCATCCTTCCCACCAAGGCGAGGAGACTTGAATCAATGTTGTCAGTAATGATGAACCGCCGGTAGTTGGTAAAATAGAACAAGAAAGGCAAGCACGCGAAGCACACAATATTGACCGGTTTAATCGCCGATAAGTCGAAGCCGAGGCAGAAGAGGAGGTACGACGCATAAGGGTCCAGCCACGTGATGTTAACAATGCCTTTGACAGGGTGGGGGACAAGCAGGTCTTCAAGACTCCAAGCGCCAACGTAGCTATTGCTATGGCGACAATGCAATGACTACCCAATACCCTGGAAATCTAGGCAGTTCATGATGATATACAAGCTTACCTGATGGTTGCTATGGCCTAGACCGTAGAGATTGTAAATCAAGCCCGAGCTCCATCCGTCTCAGTCGAATCAAAGCCATAGCCACTAGTACTCAAGTCGCTCACAGCCACCCAACCAATGTGGCTCGCGCAACAACAACCCATTAGACAACCGTTAAGGCAGAAACGGTGGTCATGATGGTGGTCGGGACGACAACTACCGCGACTACCGGGACGATAACTGCCGTGACTATCAGAACGACAACTGCCAAGACAACCGCGATAATCACCATGATAATCGTGGTCGCAGGGTTAACCAGGGTGGCAATCAGGATCGCTGTGATGGCAATAACGATCTCCGCCATTCCCTTGGAGAACATGATCTGTGCGATTGCATTAACCAAAGAGCCAACGATCGTGCATCCCACGAAAGCTATCGCCGTATGGAATATGATACTACCCACGGCCCTCTGGGTTTGAAGCAGTTTACTCCACACCTTCGCCAAGTCATATGGCCCAAGAACTTCAAGCTCGAAAAACTTCAGAAGTACGACGGCAAGGAGAACCCCAAATTATGGGTCATGCTCTATGAAACCACGTGCAAATCAGCCATGGCTGATGAGCACATCATGTCTAATTACTTCCTAGTCGCCATCAGCCACGTAGGCCACCAATGGCTGGTCAGCTTGCCGGCGAACTATTTTGATTCTTGGCAAGAGCTCAAGCAAGCATTCATCGACAACTTCATTGCTACTTGCGAGCAACCCGACAACAAATATGATCTGCAGCGAATTTGAGATTGCAAAGATGAGCCACTACGTGAGTACGTCCGATGCTTCTCGAAGATGCGCATCAAGGTCCCATCAATCTCTGACAACGAGGCAATCGAGGCTTTCATCACTGGTCTCCGCTTCCACGATACACTAAGGGACAAGCTCCTCCGCAAGAGACCTAAATTAGTCACAGTGCTCCTAGCCACTGCTAAAAAATATATGGATGCCAATGATGCTAAAAAGATAATCATCAAAGAAGCAGCAAGAGTGCTGCGCTCCGACCACCCCCACACCGTGACGACTACCGTGGCAACCATGGTCGAAATGACAATTTTGATCACCGCAACCAGCGCAACGATTCCCGCGGCCACCGTGACCAGCATAATCAGTGATGTAATTGCCATGACGATTACAGGGGCAAGCGTGCTCAGGAAAACGACGATGAGGTCAACACCGTTAAAAAGGTGGCAGACATCGCAACTATGAAGAAGACTACGCCAAAGCATTGAAAGGACCCTGCCAGCTCCATCCCAAGTCAAACCATACCATGGAGAATTACCGTATTCTCAAATCTATCTACACGCGCCAACAGGCTCCGGATACGTCCAACAAGCCTAACGACGCAGGGGAGCAGCGTAACGAGGATAACGATGATGAAGATGCAGATCCCCGTCACAAGTACATCAAGCCAACCGATCACGTCCACACCATCATTGGGGGCAAAGTGTCCATCGAGACCAAATGAGAACACAAGCTGCTCGCCCATGCTTGCTTGAACATTGCCAATGCCGACAACCTCATCATCGATCCATGGCTCCCTCCTTGGTCTCACTGTGAGATCTCCTTTAGCAGAAAGGACCAATGGGCTGCAATACCTGAGCCAGGATGTTTTCCTCTGGTTCTCGATCCCTGTATCAACAAGGTCCAATTCAATAGAGTGCTGATTGACGGCGGCAGTTCCATCGATATATTGTTCAAGAATAGTTTGCCAGCCCTGAAGATAACCCAGGCTGATCTCAAGCCATACAAGGCACAGTTCTGGGGTGTTCTCCCCGGACAGAGCTCCACACCTCTCAGGTAGATCACGCTACCTGTGCAATTTGGTACCCCAAACCACTTCTGCACCGACTACGTCAACTTCGTAGTCGCTGACTTCGAAGGCACCTACCATGCTATCCTTGGTCAACCAGCGCTCACCAAGTTCATGGACGTACCTCACTATAGGTATTTGGTGCTCAAGATGCCTACTGAGAAAGGGGTTCTAACTCTCAGGGGCAACATATACGCAGCTTATACCTACGAGGATGACAGCTTCAAAATAGCAGAGGCTCACGACCTCTCTATTCGCATGGTCGAGACCACGCTCGATGCTAAGAAGACCCTAGCCGACCACCTGGAGATCCCAAAGCTCAAGGCCCCACGCAAGAACATCAAGTCCAAAGAGCACAAAGTGATCCAGCTGGTCGATGGTGATCCCAGCAAAACGGCCCTTATCGGGGCCAACCTAGATCCTAAATAGGAAGACGTGCTCGTTAGGTTCTTGAGGAGCAACGTGAGTGTGTTTGCATGGAAAAATGCTGACATGCCCGGTGTACCTCGGAACTTGATCGAGCACTCCTTAAATGTCGATGGCAAGGCCAAACCTATCAAGCAGAAGCTACGACGGTTCACTCGTGACAAAAAGGAGGCTATTAGGGTAGAAGTTACATGGCTTTTGGTAGCCAGATTTATCAAAGAAGTGTATCATCCAGAGTGGTTAGCCAACCCGGTTCTTGTACGCAAAAAGAATAATGAATGGAGAATGTGCGTTGATTACACTGATATCAACAAACACTGCCCTAAAGACCCTTTTAGCTTACCTCACATAGACGAGGTCATAGATTCAACTGCCGGTTGCGAGTTGCTTTCCTTTCTTGATTGCTACTCTGGTTATCACCAGATCGCTCTCAAAAAGGACGACTAGATCAAGACATCCTTCATCATGCCCTTCGGCGCCTATTGCTACATGACCATGTCGTTCGGGCTCAAGAATGCCAAGGCTACCTACCAACGCGCCATACAGGCCTGCCTCAAAGATGAGATAAAAGACGACCTCGTCGAGGCTTATGTTGATGATGTAGTTGCTAAAACCAAGGAAGCATACACCCTTGTTGATAACCTTGAGCGTACCTTTGCAGCTCTTAACACATTCCAATGGAAATTAAACCCAAAGAAGTGTATCTTTGGTGTTCCACCTGGTATATTGCTCGGCAACATTGTCAGTCACGATGGCATACGCCCTAACCTAGAGAAGGTAAAAGCTGTCTTGGACATGAAGCCACCCAAAAAGGTGAAAGATGTTCAGAAGCTTACCGGATGCATGGCTGCACTCAGTCATGTCATATCAAGATTAGGCAAAAAAGGACTATCATTTTTCAAGCTGCTCAAGGCATCCAAGAAGTTTGAGTGGTTGGAGGAAGCAGATGCTGCCTTTACATAGCTAAAACAATTCCTTACATCACCTCTGGTCCTCACTGCTCCCAGAGAAGACAAAACCCTCCTGCTTTACATTGCGGCAACTAATCGAGTGGTCTCCACTGCCATGGTGGTCGAGCGCGACAAGCCTGACCATGTCTACAAGGTACATCGACCAATTTATTTCATCAGGGAGGTGCTCAATGAATCTAAGACCAGGTACCCATAGATTTAGAAACTGATCTACGCCATACTAATCACATCCCGAAAGTTGAAACACTACTTCGATGGATATCGCGTGGTGGCCATGACTGAGTACCCTCTAGGAGACATCATTCGCAACAAGGATGCAAATGGGCGCATCGTCAAATGGGCAATGGAGCTATGCCCTTTCTCCTTGGAATTTGCAAGCCGTACTACAATCAAGTCTCAGGCACATGTCGATTTCATCATCGAGTGGATAGACTTAAGCACACCTGCCTCTCAGGGGCCTGCCAAGTATTGGAAGATGTACTTCAACGGCTCTCTCAACATCGATGGTGCAGGAGCATGAGTCCTTTTCGTATCACCATCCAAGGAGCAGCTCTGATATGTCCTTAGGATTTATTTCCCGGTGTCTAATAATGCTGCTGAGTACGAAGCATGCCTACATGGTCTGCGCATTGCGATCAAGCTCGGTGTCAAATGTCTCTATGTCTACGGAGACTCGGCTCTCGTCATTAACCAACTCAACAAGGACTGGGATACGACTAGCAAAAAGATGGACGCGTACTACAAATCGATCAGAAAGCTAGAAGGCAAGTTCTATGGCATTGAGTACACACATGTGGTCTGGGACAAAAATCAAGCAGCAGATGCACTGTCAAAGTTAGGATCATCCTGAGCCAAAGTCCCACATGGCATATTTGTTCAAGACCTGCTCACGCCTTCCATCAAAGAAGAAGACCCCACGGTCGACAAGCCTCTAGACCAGCTATTGGTGGCTACGGTTCCAGCGTCAAACACCACCAAACCACCTTTGACCACTAAGGAGCCTGACTGGAGAATACATTTCATCAAGTACCTGATAGATGGTAGTGGTTACACTGATAGGATAGAAAACAAACGCCAGATACGTTGCAGTAAGCAGTATCTGCTTGTCGATGGCAAATTATGGCGCAAGAACGCGAAGGAGGAAATCTTGATGAAGTGTATAACCCAGGAGGATGGTGAACATCTCCTAGACCAAATCCATTCTGGCTCCTGTGGCAACCATGTGGCCTCGAGAACGCTGGTTGGCAAGGCTTTTCGAGCAGTGTTCTATTGGTCGTCAGCCGTAGCTGATGCAGAGAAGCTAGTCCGCCATTGTGAAGGTTGTCAGTTCTTCGCTAAGAGAATCCACATACCAGCACACGAGATTTAGACAATACTAGCCTCTTGGCCCTTCGCATGCTAGGGACTAGATATGGTCGGGCCTTTCAAACTAGCTCCTAGGAAATTTACATGCGTCTTCGCGCTGATCGACAAATTTTCCAAGTGGATAGAGTACATGCCCCTGGTCAAGGCATCTTCAGAAAAGGCTATCACGTTCATCGACCAGGTCATCCACCGCTTCGGCATACCCAATAGCATCATCACTGATCTGGGTACTCAGTTCACTGGGAATGCTTTTTGGGACTTCTGCGATGAAAGGAGCATAGTAGTAAAATACGTCTCGGTGGCGCACCCTAGAGCTAATGGATAGGTCGAGGAGGCAAATGGTATGATCTTGGATGCACTTAAGAAGAGGATGTATAGAGAAAATGACAAAGCTCCTGGAAGATGGCTCAAAGAGTTACCAACTGTGGTCTAGGGTCTCAGAACCTAGCCTAGTCGCAATACCAGCATATCACCATACTTTATGGTTTATGGCGTTGAGGCAGTGCTCCTAGCAGATATAGCATTCAGATCAGCACGGGTAGAGAACTTCGATAAAGACAAGGCCAATGAAGTACGAGAGCTAAAAGTGAATAGTGTAGAAGAGAAGCGGCTCGATTCTTGCGTACGTACAGCCAAATACCTTACTATTTTATGCAGGTACTACAATAAGAATGTCAAGGAGCGGTTCTTCATGGTTGGGACCTAGTCCTAAAGTGGAAGATGAATTAGGCTAGCATCCACAAACTTGCAACCCCATGGGAAGGGCCCTTCATGATCAAAGAGGTTACATGCCCAACATCTTACAGGTTAGCTCACCTAGACGGTACGAACGTACCCAATTCATGGCACATCGACAAGCTTAGGCGTTTCTATGCTTAACTACTAAGATATGTACCCCTCTTGTACTTTTGATTCAATTCAATAAAGCTATTATGATTTCTCCGACCACTCTAATGTGTCACTTCGAAGTCTATTGTTATTCTAACTCAACTAGTTAAAACCGACCACCATTCCTTCTTGGGTTTTCGGAGTAGGCCCTGTCTCTGGTTCCTCCCAACACGTGCATGGGATCCGCTCTCTATGCTACGGGTGATCGGCAGGTGGTCTCTAGTTTGACTTGTGTGTTTCTACGTGTGCACAAGCTACGCACCTCACAACCTGACCACAAGACAAACCAGGGCCATACAAACCTTTCAGGATGACGTGTCGACTAAACTAGTACAACTAAACAGAACGCTAACATGTTCTAACTTAGTTACACCAACACGATATCCGAGCTTAAACACATTTTCTACAAAACAAACAAGCTTATGCTGATATACAGTTACATTATTACAAGCTTGCCTGAAAAGGTCCAAGTTTACAATAACACAACTACATCTTCTTCTATAGCTATAGCCTATACTATTGGCTAGTTGAGGCACGCGACACCTGCTGCTCGCTGGGCCTGACATCATGTAAGGGTCTCGAGGATTCTGGCATTGATTGAGCCGAAGAAGATGGCCCCGCCGATGCCTGGCTTGTCAAGACCGTAGGCTTCGCCGGTTGGCTTGAAAATGATGGTGCTCCTAGGTGACTTGTTGATGGCGTTCCCTATACGGGTGGTGTCACACCTCCACACAGGTTAATATCACCAATTATTTTCACCGACAAGTCCAGCTGGGTCATCCGTAGCTCCTTGGCCTTGTCTAGATCTATCTCCTTCGGGTATCCAGCCTCCAGGCGCTTGAGATCGATCAGGGGGTAGTGAGCACGTACCATGCTTAGCACATGTGTGCCTGTGTACTCTCTTGCCTCCTTCACGAACTCCTAGAACTATCCCCATGCCCTTTGGCATCTCTCGATCAATCTTAGCTGTGGCGTCCTTGTCACGTCCTCTCCTAGCGCCGGATCGATGAGGTTAAGGACCGGCAAAATGCCCGTTGCCACCTCCTGGCACTGGTTTTTCCAGGTGTCATGATCCTTGGTGATCTCTTGGCATTGCGCCTTCTAGTTGTCACGGTCTTTTATCACGGCCTCCAGATGCTTCTTCGCATTGATTTTTATAACTACAAACCGCATATGCTGTTAAGACGCTATATTACGCCAAACTACGGTAGGCAACAAAAATGAGCAAAGGGGTTTGGAAAACTTACCTTCAACTCCTCTGTCATCTTGGTCGTGTGGTCCCAGAGCTGTGACTGGTCTTGTGCTAGTTTTCTATTGTCCTCTTTTAGGCGATCACACTTCATGACCGCACGACTGTTCTCCTCTTGGAGACGGACCACTTTGGCTTCTAAGCCTGCACTACAGCTGTTACTACCAACAATGCAATAGCACTTGTCAGTAGTTGTTGTGATAAAGCGGCTACTTACTTGTTCTTTCCCGCTCTTTATTACTGAGCTGGACGACTAGGTTTTGGTTCTGGGACTCTTCCACCGTCTTTTCATGGTTGGCGGCTTCAAGTCGCTGGCGCAAGCGTTCCACCTCCGCCGTCAGCTCCTTGTTGCTCGCAGTGATCTCCTTGATCTAGTCAAAGCATTTCTTGCGGTACCTTGCGGTCTTCATTAAGTCCTATGTGCAGATAGCTAAGTAAGACAGTTGCAACAAGATAGCAAGATCAGGGGATGAAGCGAAGCTTACCTACACCTCCATCACCAGCCATTTCACCGCCCATTCAACTTTCTTGGTTTCTTCGACCTCCGGGATTTCCTCATGGACAACCCATTGGTCATTCCACCAGTGTGACACATACACATGTTGTCGCTTGTCCTGTGGATGGCCTAGGACCTCCTCCACTTTGTCCTCTTTGGGCTCTTCTTCGGGTCTCGGTGCTGGTCCGGCGTCAGTAGCTTCTACGATCACCATGGCCTTCCCATGGGCTGCAGCATCGACAAATGTGGCCTGTGCTCTCACCTCCGGCCGTTGCTCCTCAGTCTATTCTATTACCCTTGATGCTGAGGTGTTGCCCTCAGCAGGTTTAGCGCTCGGAGCACTCGTGCTCGGCTTGGCTCTTCCCTCGACCGCCTGCTCAGAGACTATTGTCTGACTGCTCTCTTGCTGAGGCCCTGATAGATCTTCGGCTATGGCTTCCTCGGTGGCTGGCTACTGGGCAGTCTGCTCTGAACTAATTGGCAGAGCCATGCTACTTCTAGCTAGCTGGTCTAGACTTTCTGTGGACACCGAACTAGTACATCCAAGATAAGTTCAGAAGGCAACCATATTCAATGTAAATTGCTAACTTACATCAAGGTTACAAATACTTACATGTTGGATGTGCGGAACGATGTGGGGAAGGCGCTTCTCTTCAGCCATACTTGCTCCACGTGCTGTGTGGGTAATGCCTGGTCTCCCTCTACATCTAGCACTATCGCTGGGCCTTGGTGCTTGACCCCTCCGCTGCTTACCCTTTGTGCTGCAGTGGTCGGTGGCATGCTCGGTCGAGTTGTTGCTCTTGTCGTCAGTCGCGTTCCTTGCCTAGGTACTCCCAAGGTCGACCTGGCTGCATCCTTCACCGCCGTCGGCAATGTGGGTCCCATAGGCGTGGAGGAGATACCTTGCTCCATCGACTCTAGTTGCTTCCTCCTCTTTCGAGGGACAAGTCAAAAGGTGTTTGCATCCTCTCCCTCATCATCCGACCAGGCAAAAATCGCCTGTCGACGCTTGTTGGCCGGGTTCTCCTTCAGGCCCCCCTCGGGCTCATTGATACTTAGCGCCCCCTGGTGAGCAGGGTGGTTGCTGATCTCTTCTTCGGCTATTTGGGGGCAGCCGGCTACTTACCAGCGGCTAGGGCCGCTGCCTCCTCTCTAGCTCTGAACACTGCTTAGTCGATGTCCTCATCTTCGATCTCGACGCTGGTCTGGGTGGTGGGACCAGCTCCTTGTGGTCACTCCACTCTAGGGGGTGGTGACACAAACACTGTCGCTCTATCTCGACCATTAACCTAGGTAACAAACATGGGTGAACACAGTAAGTTTCCACTTATCCTACCACAGTATAAAACTATGGGTACAGGGCAAGACGAGTTACCTTTGGGGTAGGTCGGGCAAGCTTGAAAGCATGCTCGATGTCGCTCAATCTAGCATAATTTGGATTAGCTAAGTTAAACAGCTCTCCAATTCTAGCTTTGACTTTGATTTTGTCAAGCGCCCCCTGCCTCATCCTCGTCAGGTCCGCGCTACCTTGATATTCATAGCCAGGATGTACTCTCCTCTAGCAAGGCTAGATCCATCGGCTGATGAAGCTTTTGACCATGCTCGGACCATCCAGTTTTTCCATGAGATCATTCCAAATATTTCTAGAATCTGTTCCAGGTGCTCGGGCTTCTCTGACTAGCTTGTCCTCTTCTCCGGAATGTACCCCACGTCGCACAGTGTGATCGTGTTTGGCTCTTCATGGATGTAGAACCATTTCTTGTACCAATCATCTAGCGACGTGTTCCATGGGCAGTGCAGGTACTAGGCTTTCATGCCATCATGGAGGTTGAGGTACACACCCCTGGCTATATTCGAACCGCCGCTTCCTTTCTTCCGCAGATAGAAAAGATGGCGGAAAAAATCGAAATGGGGCTGGAAGCCGCCATATGCTTCACAAAGATGTATGAAAGTTGCGACAAGGAGGATTGAGTTGGGATGCAGATTGCAAATCCCAATCTCGTAGTAAAGACAGAGCCCCTGAAGAAAAGGATGTACCGGAACCCCAAATCCCCATTTAAAGAAGTCTTCGAACACCACGATCTCACCTGGTTATGGATCAGGGTACCCCTCACCCTCCGGCGCACGCCATCCTACGAGCTCCTTGTTGTGGAGTACTCCCATGGTGATGAGGTCTTCAATGGTATGCTCGTTGCTTCTCGATTTCCACCATTCCTTCGCCATGACCCCTTCTTTCTTCTGTGCATCACTTTTCGCCATGAATCTGGCCTTGCTGATGAACGAGGAAATGGCGGAAGGATTGATTGGTGGTGATTTTGGATGTATTAGGGTTGGCGAGAGGAAGAAGAAAGCTACGGCTATGAATGGCAATGGGGTTCAGTAAAAAGTAACTTACCTATCATATACTGTATTTAACCCAAGAGTTATGCCGTTTCGTCTGCTCGAGATTCTTGGGAGACGTGCGCACGCGCCATAGACAGTTGTTTTCACAGCTTCAAGATCTACGCCAATATATGCACCTCTTCATTGCTAGTGTGGGAGGGCCCACGCTGAAGCACCTATTTACAGGTGCTACACAAATGTTTGCTTGACAAGACAAAAAGGCAGTATGACATGCTATACCCATCTACTTTTTTGACCAGACGTGTCAGATTGGACTTGATAGAGCAAGTAAATAAATAAATACATAAAATAATAGTACAAGTGGCATATGGTTTTTTGCCACACTTCTCGTGCTCGGGGACTGTCCAGACCACCATAGGGCTAGGGGACTATTCCGAACACTCTCGTGCTCGGGGGCTGCCCCGACCACTCTCTGAACATTGCTCGGAGACCGCTCTCCTCGGCTACATGTGATTTGTACTCACATACAGTTGAGAGGCATTTATTTTTTTCTCACTTAGACCTTGCTACAAGGCTGATACCTCACCTTCCAGCAAGCTCGGGGACTACATCGGTACGATGCACCTGCCGGTGCATCTCGTATCGCTTGTACGACGATTGGATTCTCAACTTAAGTGGGAATTCTTTTTAGACCCTAGCACCATGTGCCTGCGTCACCTATTACCAGGCTTGGGGACTAAGTGGGCACACTTCATCTTGTGGTGAATGTGCTTATTTTATCGACCCCTACGCTCTGACTGTTGTCCATAACTACTATTGTACAAGAGGCACTTACATTTCTTTTCAGAAATACAAGTGGGCACACTTGATCAGGAAAGGAATCTTTTTCTTTTTTCTTTAGAGCACCATGCATTCTTCGGACAACCGGAATCTTTGGCTATAATTGTGGTCTACTGCTCTCTGTGCTAACCAGAATACTGGCACATTTGCTTGGTCAATGTTTTAGCCAGTTGGAGATGACATGAAGACAGATCGCGTTAGTTGGAGAAGATCGAACGGCGTGTCGCAACATAATATATGGTGCTCGGGGACTAGCTGTGGGGGTATTAACCCCTATATCCTTACGGCTAAGCTTGGGCCAGCCCAAACCAGGGGGTCTAGCCCACTAGAAGACGACACGCGGCCCGGCCAATCTGCTCGGAGTCCCGTGCAAGGAATCAAGGTAGACTTGGAGATCAAGCAAGATCCTGGTCGGTTAGAATAGGAATCCTTATTCGACCACCTATGGCAATTGTAACTGGTTAGGATTAGTTTCTAGATCTGTAACCCTGCTCCCCAGACTATATAAGGCGGGCAGGGGACCCCTCTAAAAAACATCCCTCATTAACATACAATAATACAATCAAACGTAGGACGTAGGTATTATGCCTTCACAGCGGCCGAACCTAGATAAAATCTCATGTCTGTCTTGCGTCACCATCTTGTTTGTAGCTTGCGCATCTGTCTGCCGATAATCTACTACCTTAGGCATACCTCTAGGTAGACTGCCGACCATATTTCATCGACACTCTATGATGTCTCCGCCTCCACCTCCGTCTCCTCAGCTTGTGGCGTGTCCCTCGATCTCATGTAAGTCGAGTGACAGCTCCTCCTAGTGGGCCCCATCACCTACAATTAAAAAGAATAAACTAGTATTAGTCAAGATAAACGAGAAGTACTTAGCAAGGTATGCAAAAAAAAGAAAATGTAATTACAAAATAACATAGTATTACATGTATTTCTAATATTATTCATGATCGGGATTATCTGAACGATAGGTATCGTCATCACTATCAAGAGCCTCCAAATTGTCAACAGCCTCATCCTCATCGCTGTCATTTCCTAGTTGTAGTCCGTCAAGCATTTTCAAGTCTCTCGGATCATGCACCTCATCTACAGCTTCCTCGTCAACAACCCATTCCTCGTCTACTTCCATTTCAATCTCTCATGTTAAGTCTATCTCAAGCATCCCTAGTAGCCCCTCGTCTTGTTGATAGAACTCCCCATCATCATGCGTGGGTGGGTTCAAGTTGTAATCATCATTGTTTGGGTGAGGTAATTTACCATGTGGTGATACCTTGTGCACAATATACCAACTCTGAAGACATGGGTCGGTTTTGCAAGCATATGGACAATAATAAACTTACCTGGCTTGTTGAGCCACAATATAGACATCATCTCCTGGGTAGAAGGAATCCTGTCTAGTTTCGACTATCCCAAGTTTAGGGGACTTTTTTGATACTACAGGATTAAACCACTAGCATTTGAATATGACTGGCCTAGGTGCTTTTTCACCATGGTATTGGAGCTTGTATATTTCTTCAATTGTGCCATAATAGTCCTCCTGCTCAGTGCCGGGCGTAACTACTCCAGGCGTATATACTCCGGTATTCGTGGTCTTTGCATTGGGCTGACTCTTCTTGTAGCTTGTTGTGTGAAAGCGATATCCATTCACATCATAAGTGTTAAATGATGAGACCTTATAGTCAAAGCCTTTGCCCACTTGTCATAATTCGGCACTTATAGACAAATCACTTTGGCACTGCAAGGTAAAGTAGGAGAGAAATGAAATTAGGTAACTAGGAATGCCAAACTTGGAATGAGCTAAGTTGGTCAAAAGGTACCTTTCTTTGGAACCATGTAATGAAATTAGGCGAACCATGTTCAAGAAGGGTCTCTTGTTCATGGTTAGAAGGTGGCCTTGGATGATGCCAATATTGGTCAAAAAATTCCCTGCACCGACAAGCAACAAGATTGTTGGATGCAGAAAAGATGACTGGCTATGTAACAAGTTCGTTGAGAATTTACCTCTGATACTTGTCGACTTCATCAAGGTTCGTCAACACGTAGAGCATGATCTTGCGCCACTCTTCATTGGTCAAGAACTTTTTGGATGCTCCACTTGACCTCCCGCGTTGCCCTTTGAATAGGCTGAGGGTTGATTCATTTTCGTCCTCGTTGTAATGAGGGGGTGGATTATGCATGCTAGGAAGGTTGTCACTATAGTATAATGTTGTGAAGTTTGACACCTCCTCACAAATGAATGCCTCTACTATGGAAGCCTCAATCCTGCCTTTGTTTCCACATTTCTAGCGAACAGTCTTTAGACATCTCTCGATTGGATAGCACTAACGGTTCTGCACAGGCCCCCCATTCAGACCTCGTTCGGGAGGTGCAAAATCAAATGCTGCATCGACAAGAAAAAGCTAGGTGGAAAGATCTTCTACAACTCACAGAGCAACTTGGGTGTCATTTTTTCCAACTCCTCAACCACTTTCAGAGAGATCTCCTTAGCACAAAGCTGGCAGAAGAAAAAGCTCAACTCTACCAGCACCTTCCAGACATGCTCAGGGACGTAGCCACGAACCATCGACGGAAGAAACCGCTCAATCCATATGTGGAAGTCATGACTCTTCATCCCTAACACTCGGCTAGTATCTAGGTTCGCTCCCCTCCTCAGATTCGCTGCAAACCCATTAGGGAAACTTAACGTCTGCATCCATTGTATCACTTCCGTCCTGTGCTTCTTTTCCAAGACATAATCGGCCTTAGGACTTTTCCATGGTTTGCCATCGCTTGGAGGCAGCATTTGTAGCTTTGGTCTGTCGCATAGTGTTGCCATGTCTATTCTAGCCTTAGGGTTGTCCTTTGTCTTGTCAGGAATGTCCATGAGTGTTGCCCAAAGTGCTTCGGCGACATTCTTCTCAGTGTGCATTACATCTATGTTATGTGGAAGGAGAAGGTTATCAAAATAGGGAAGCCTCTCTAATCCCGACTTATGAGTCCACATATGTTCCACACCATAGCCCATAAAGCGATCTTTGTTTGGATTATCTTTCTTTGGATTAACTTTCTTTCTTTTACCCTTCTTTGGATTATCTTTCTGCGTCAGGACCACAAGAGAATCTATCTGAGCATGAACCTGGCCACCAGTCATCTTCTGAGGTGCAGGGTCGGTCACCATGACACCTTTCATGAAGTTCTTGGTGTTTTCTTTGAATGGATGGTCAAGAGGGAGGAACTGCCGATGCTTGTCGAACGACAAGAAATTGCCACCCTTCTTCAACCAAATGAACTATAGAGCTGCCTTGCATACCGAGCATGGAAACTTCCTATGGACACACTAGCCGGTGAATATCCCATATGCTAGGAAGTCATGCATGGAGTACAAGTACCAAACATACATTTTGAAGTTCTTCTTTGTAGCTCGGTCGTAAGTCCATACGCCTTCATTCCAAACCTTGATCAATTCATCATAAACTGGCTCCATGTACACACCCATTTTGTTTCCCAGGTGTCTAGGAATTATCAACGTCAAGAATATGTTTTGCCGTTGAAGTAGGGCCCTAGGGGGAGATTGAGGGGGATAGCAAACACGGGCCAACAAGTGTATGGGGCCAACATCATTCCATAAGGATTGAACCCATCCATTGCCAGTGCAATACGTACATTACGAGCCTCTTCATATTTGCCATGATGGTTGCCATTAAAGCTTTTCCATGCTTCACCATCTGCTAGATGTACCATCTTGTCAGGATTGTATCGAACACCATTCTTGTGCCATGTCATCTGTTTTGCAGACTCCTTGGACATGAATAGCTGTTGGAGCCTCGATATGATCGAAAGGTATCATAGGACTTTCATGGGGATCCCCTCATTCTACTCCTTCTTGCCATCACCTTTGTCTACCTCCACATACCTAGAGGATTTACACTTTGGACAGTACTTTGCATCCTTGTGATCTTTCCTAAATAGAATGCGCCCCTTTGGACAACAATGTATCTGCTCATACGGCATCTTCAGTGCCCGAAGAAGTCTTGTTGACTCGTACAAGCTGCTCAGCAGATGATGACCCTCCGGAAGCAAATCCCTAATAATTGCCATCATAGCATCGAAGCAGGCTCGAGTCATGTTATGCTAGGACTTCAACCCTAGTAGGCGCCCAATGGCATCCCGTTGAGAAACTGTTGTCTTCTCATGTAGGAACTTCTGTGCCGATTCCAACATGGCCAAGAACGCCTTAGCGCTTGGCTCTGGCTCCTCCTCCTCATCCTCCTGCTCGACCTCCGGAGGTCTTTTAGCGAACATTGCATCCTCATAGTCACCTAACCATCCTTCTACCCTGCCATCACCATCAAATGCCTCCAAGCGTTGTCTCACGACCTCCTCTCTAGGACGATAGGCTTCACCATGGTACACCCACTGGGTATAGTTTGGCACAAATCCAAACTTGCAAAGATGCTTTATCATGACTTCCCTTGTTTTTCTTTTCTTGTTTTCATAATCGCTGCAGGGACAGAACATGTCTCTCGCTCCCTTAGCTTCCTTAAATGCATGGTCCAAGAATTTATCAGTCTTATCCATCCATTCACGGGTGATTTGAGCCTGACTTGGGCATCCCATGTACATCCACTCATGGTTCTCCATCCTCTAGCATATACACATAACGGAGCAATATCATATACACACGGTTCTCCATGTTGCATCTGCATAGTGTGCCTGCTGTCTAATAGGTGAGGATAGGTCCTAATCCCACCCGCGGATGTATAGATGAGGTTAGTTTCCATGCTCGACTCTGATCCGAGATAGAATTTCGGTAGCACCTCCCTGCTGTTCTCCCGATACACATCCTGGAAGGGAGAGTCTGTATCTAGAGAACAATAGGGAGGTGGTGCCAAAACTCTGTCTCGAATCCAAGCAGAACATGGAAACTAACCCATCTACGCATCCACGGGCTGTCCAAAAAACATGGACAATCCGAAACAGATACGGTCATAGATATGCAAAGATCTGCATACCTCCAACCGTATCTATTTTGGACAGGTGACGCCTAACTGGGTTATGTACGACAACTGTAAGCAAGAGAGGTCCATTATACCTAGGGTGGCGGTGGAGAAAGGCTAGCGGCGTAGTGGCGAGTCGGTGCAGTGGTGAGATGAAGCAGTGCAGGCATGACCGCAGCGCCGATGAAGACGATCAGGATCACCGAGGTGCTCTGGGTCCCCTTCGACAGCTCCTGCTCTGCAAAAGAAGAAACACATCACTATTACTTGAAAAATTCGGTAGAACCTCCCCTGTACGGGGAGGTTTCCAAAACCTGCAAGAAAAAGCCAGCACGATGGCCGACGTCCACATTTGGGGCATGATGGCCCACACATATACAAACTCGGCACGAAGGCCGTCAACACATAAATGGCACCAAGGCCAACACCCCTGGAGCCTTTACCTTTTCTCCAGCGAGGGACGGGGACGATGGCGTGGATGAACGGCGATGTGCGGGGACGACGGAGTGGACGAACGTCGTCGATGAATGGCATGAACGGTCGTCGGACCGAGGTCCGTCTCCTCCTTCCCCCCTTCTCCTTCTTCTTCCTCCTCCTTCTTCTTCCTCCTTCCTCCCTTCTCCTTCTTCTTCCTCTTTGATGAGGACATGGCACCTTCGGATACGAACAATGATTATAAGGTGCGCTCATTTCTACATTTGCATAGTGGCTTTGGTTATAATTCACTTGGTTCCACATGTACATGTCACTATTTGATTGTAGGTTCAAATGTGTTTCATAATGGAAGTTCATCAAAGTTGAACTTTTGGTTCGTCGGCAGCCCGACAGTGCCTTATTGGGAAGGCCATAACTCATCCATACGGAGTGTGATCGAGGTCAATGAGCACTTGATGGAAAGCTTGTTTGATAAGCTTTCAAATAGATCTGGTCCTATCTCAATATCATGTCGGCAAGGCCTCCAAATCACCAATATATTCTGTCACTATTTCTGGCGGGAGCTACACTGTCGTCATGGGCTTGTTAGACATCCTTGGGACCCAGGCCCAAGTTGGAGCACGCCCCAAGAAGATAGAGAACACCTAAGAGATGGCCTTGGACGTCCTCCTCCTTGGCCATCACCTTAGGAGGCCAGCAAGGACGTCCAAGCCAAGCCAGAGGCCCAGTCCAATCCGAGTTCGAGTCTGCCTCGGCCATCAGGACTAGTCTGCAATAAAATGGACGCCCAGGATGCATCCGAACTCCGTTTTTGATGATCCACATATGGATGGAAAGATAATTTGATAAGAAAGCCAATACAAGTGGTTTCACATCAAAAGATCTTCGGAATCAACGGGAATCGTTGAAACAAGTCAGCGTCCAGAATCTGTCAGGGTGCTGCGACACCTTCTTTTGGGCCGTTGGGCCTTGTAACGTGTTGGGACACCTTTAGGACGTGAAGAGGGATCCTTGGACATCACTTAGGCTATATAATCAGTAGCCACCACCTACTTTAGGGTTTAGGTTTTGCTTAGATTATTCTGTCAAGAAACAGTTTCGCCGTTCTTCGGTTTGTGAGACCCCAACTCGTGAGATTAATCTTTCATCTGCAATTTGGTTGCGTTCTTTCTTGTTCTTGCTTGTGTTCTTCGTTGCGCAGGTAGGGATTAGCCTTCTTGGCGAGGTCAACCTGGTCCGTGACTTAGTTGATAACCAGAGGAGCTGTGGTGCTAAGATTGCAGGGTTCGATCTTTCGATCTGAAGCTGGATCGGTGTGTCATTCTCCGCCACAACGATAGTTACCATCACCTGACGGAAGATCGGGATCCCCGTCTCCATTACTCTTCCTCCTCCCTTCTCCTTCTTCCTCCTCCCTTCTCCTTCTCCTCCCTTCTCCTTCTTCCTTCTCCCTTCTCCTTCTCCTCCCACCTCCCTTCTCCTCCTCCCCTTCTCTTTCTCCCCTCCACCTCCTCTCTGCAGGGACGGCCAGACCAGGGGTAGGGCACCGTGGCCGGGCTCCTCCTCCTCTCTGTAGGGACAGCCGCCGAGGGGCGGTGCGGGCCCGGGGCGTCGCCGGGGCGGCGGCGCGGGCTGGGGAGGCATGGGGGCGGGGCCGGCCGCCGAGGGGCGGCGCGGGCTGGGGCGGCGAGGCCAGGCGGCGTGGGGCGCGGTGGTGTGGGCGGGGGGACGTGGGGCGCGGGCATGGGCGGCATGGGGCGCGGTGGCCGGTGCGGCGGCGGGAGTGGTGGTGGCGGCGCTGGCGCGGGTGAGGGGCGAGCGTGAATGAGGAAGGGTTGGAGGAGGATGGGCCGTGGGCCCTTATTCCAGAAGGGATTTTTTTTTCAAAATATCCTTTGCCGAGTGTTGCGGCCTGGCACTCGGCAAAGGCCCTCTTTGCCGAGTGTTAGGCATGACACTCGGCAAAGTATTTTTGTTTTTTTTTTTAATTTTGATTTCAAATTTTTTTTAGACCTTATCTATTGTTTACAAGCACATGTTAAAATTTGGGACCTTTTTATAACTTTTTGCTATATTTCTTGAATTAATTTTGTTTACTTGCATTTTTTCTAACATGTTATAAAAAGGTCCCAAATTTTAACATGTGCTTGTAAACAATAGATAAGGTCTACAAAAAAATTTGAAATCAAAATTAAAAAAAACAAAAATACTTTGCCGAGTGCCATGCCTGACACTCGGCAAAGAGGGTCTTTGCCGAGTGCCAGGCCGCAGCACTCGGCAAAGGGCCTCTTTGCCGAGTGTCAGGTTAAGCGCTCGGTAAACATTTTTTTTAAAGATGGTAACGGCGTGGGCGGGATAGGCGGGCAACTGACGGGCATTTTGCCGAGTGTGCTCTTTGCCGAGTGTTGTGCTCGGCAAAGAGTGCCTTTACCGAGTGGCGTGCTTTGCCTAAGCGCCGGGCACGCTGCGGCACTCGGCAAAGCCACTCTTTGCCGAGTGCAACACTAGGCAAAGAGTGGCTTTGCCGAGTGCCTATTTTCGGCACTCGGCAAAGCATGCGGCACTCGACAAATTTTGCTTCTCCCGTAGTGAATTCAAAGGAAGAAATGGCGAAGTTCACTTATGAGTGTAGTAACAATTAGTGGAGGATAGTATAGGGAGCATGTTTAAACTTGTTCGGTTCATAAACAAAAATGTTCTAACATAGAAGGGGATTTTCAATCATTTGTTTTGGTTCTAAAATACACAAAAAGATGAACAATAACATAGATGTCATGGGTTGGACATCGATTATCCCATGTCCATGGGACAGAGAGAGAGAGAGAGAGAGAGAGAGAGAGAGATGCACATAGAATCTAAATATTTCAAGTACATAGATAAGATTGAGGAAAAAGGCTCTTGTACCTCAGATGAACTCGTATCCAGGGGTGATGAAGAAGAAAGAAGAACTCGTATCCAGGGGTGATGAAGAAGAAAGAAGAACTCGTATCCAGAGGTGATGAAGAAGAAAGAATATAAGAAGTATCCTGCGTAGCCTCAATTTTATAGGGAACGCATAAGCATAATCTAACTCTCCGAAGGCCCTCAATTTTATTCAAGTATGGTAGCTATTTTTAGGAACTACATATGTCCGATCAACATTACTCATTTCTAGAGCGGGAACAACAATTATGGAGGCAAATAAACAACCCACCTGCTCTCAATTAATATTTTCTAAAGTGTGCCTGTGTATTAATGATAAGATTGAATAGTAATATTGGAAATGATAGTTTAAAGCTCCCTAGAAATTGTTGTAGAACGAACTAGAGATATTTTGAAGCAACATAAGTTTTGTATCGATGGGACTTACTTCCAATTCTAGCAAGCCAAACAAATGAGAAGAGGAAATGGAGTATAAACCTACTGCCGTGCTTGTCGCGCACAATGCAAAATATGCAGCATGCCACATGTATGTGCAATGCAATGCATGATGAGGAATACAAGAAACCAAGTTGACAACGTGAGTTAAGTTCACTCTGAATACCCCAAAACATACTTGGTGAAGTGTGAGGTTCATTAGATTATTTATTTACAAAAAAGTAGATTAATTAATTAACCAAGGATTTTACCTAGAACTAACATAAACTACATAAAATAAGTTGAGTTATGATTAAGTATGACACCCTACTATTTTAGAGACCTTAAAACACTGTCCGAACAGCAACTAATTATTATGTAATTATCTTACTAACTAAACATAAAATTATTATGAGGCAAAAACTAATGTAGCTAGTTTACTTCAAACTGACTTTTTCTTTAAAAAATCAACAAGGTATTATTTTTGCCAAACATCATGTTAATCAATGATTTTGAGAAGAGTGCATTTTACATTTTTTTAGAATAAAGTAACCATTTTTAAAGTATTAAACGAGCAAGAATGGTAATAAAACTATTATAAATTTATACTATGTTGGAATTTTTTACTACAACACAGTATCCAAAGCTTCTCACATTCTATCCAAATTTCATAAGTTTTGGATGAGTTATACTGCCTATATATATAAATAAAACAACAGAAACACAAGTCTAAAAAGTTTACTCTACTGTTTTTGGGCTTTATTTTCATTCTATATATATTGAATAATTAGCAGCCAATTTACATTATTTTCAGAAAAGAGAAAATGAAAAAGCTCAACTATTTTTCAAATAGGCCCCTAAAGCCTTTGGAAATCTCCACTCATTTCTCTTGTTTCCATTTTCTCATTCTAACTCCTCCCCTTTCAACTAATCGTAGTCTGTCATTGTTGGTGTTTCGACCAGCGGCAAGTAAAATTTTGTGTCACATACAGGATCTCAATGGGCTAGCATACGAGACAAAAGAGAATTATACTAGTTCGGGGTATGGAGCCTATGTCTAGTGGGCAGCAGCTAGAGTTTGTTGTGTGACCCGAGTGATCCAACTTTGGGTAGGGGTGTGTTATAAGAGGGCATGTTTGTGTTGCTTGCTTCTATGAATTGCGACTATTATGTGTTGTTGTGGCACTGTTGGGTCTCCCAATACCCCTTATATAGCCTAAGGCCTTGTTTGGATGCATGTGTATCCACGTCAATACACATGTGTTGGAGTGGATTGGAATAAAACTTAGTTTAATTTCACTCTAATCCACTTCAACACATGTGGATTGGGATGAATACATGCGCATCCAAACAAGGCCTAAGGGGTAGAGTTTACAAGTGCATAGATTGGAAGGGGAAGGAAGAGATTTTCTTGCTTCAATCTTGGTAGAGATGTTGTCATAGGCCAAGTATGTGGTCTTGGTGGATTGGTTACTCGCACATCATTCCATCCGATGTGACTGGCCTCCTGAAACCAAACACTAACATCTCCCGCCTGATCAACGTAAGTGTTGCAAAGTAATCATCACCGCTAAAAGGTCCTTCTTTGGTTTTGATAATTAAGTGACAACCTAAGTGGACTAATATGTGTTTATGTTGAGATACACATGCGATTAGTCCAAGGTACACTAGTGTGAGCAACTTGAGCTAGCCATGGTGGTGGAGTGGCTTGGATTTCTTGCATGCAAAGCTCAATTAGTTGTGATCAAGGAGCTTTGTGTATGAGACATGACATGGTGTCATGTGGCTAGGTGGAGAAGATCAAGAGACATGGCTTGGTTGCGATCGACCGGAGTAGGATGAGAGGATAGCATCATTTATCAGCAGAGAGTAATTAATGCATCAATTTGCACGCATCATCACTTGTTTTGATGTGCATATCCTTCCTTCCTGCCCTTAGTACCAGATATCCTTTCTTTCTTGGCTTGAGGACCTGATCCTGATCCTACAGGCTACATATATAGTAAGTGATACACACAAACACATAACAGTTCCTTATGTAAAATGATAAGGATCTTGTACTCACGGTACACGTGATAGCTCTAGATATTTTCTGTTGTAGATCTCCTAGCTTGTAGCTCAAGTTAGTTGATAGGATAGATATGATTTTCAATCTGTTGTAACTGCATTCACCTTGATGTACATGCCACGATGGGGGCGATTCCCATCTTATATAACATGTAACCGAGACCCTAATAGGGCAACTCGTTCCCTCATCTTTACATGGTACCAGAGCCGTCAAAACTCCACATGGGGAAACCTCATGGTGTTCCAACTTGCCTCATCATTGTCCAGTGCGTCGTCGATCATCTCCTTCATCTTCTCCATGACAGAGAAGCTGGATCGGAAGAACTTCCCGATGTGGAAACTGCAAGTCTCATCAGCGCTCAAGGGAGCGCAGCTCTTCTCCTTCATCGGCCCCAACTCCAACCCACCATCACCGTTCCTAGAGGCCAAGTCGGATGACAAGAAGGGTGACATGGAGGCTAACCCTGACTATGAGTCATGGGTGGCTAAGGACCAGACGGTCCTGAGTTTTCTCCTGACATCTCTGTCAAAGGAGATCTCGGAGCAAGTTCCCACTACGGTGGTCACCGCCAAGCAAGCATGGGATGCAATCGAAGCAATGTTTGCATCTCAATCCCGTGCACGCATCATCAGCACGCGGATGGCCTTGGCCAATGCGTCCAAAGGGACGTCATCAATCAGTGAGTTCTTCATCAAGATGAAAGGCTATGCAGATGAAATGGC
Organism: Miscanthus floridulus; assembly: GCF_019320115.1. Classification (NCBI taxonomy): domain Eukaryota; kingdom Viridiplantae; phylum Streptophyta; class Magnoliopsida; order Poales; family Poaceae; genus Miscanthus; species Miscanthus floridulus. Next base: position 126,613,176 of record NC_089581.1, on the reverse strand, counting down.
TGCTGCTGGTCGCAAGCTCAAAGATGAAGAACCTATCTCCTACATTCTCTTGGGTCTAGACCGTGAGTATGATGCGGTTGTCGCGGCAGTGGCAGCACGCATCAAACCAATCTCTGTTGGGGAACTTTTTACCCAACTTACAAGCTTTGAGTCCAGGATGGAGATGAAGAATGGCGGTGGTGGCTATCAGTCATCAGCCAACATGGTTGCCAAGGGAGGTCACAGCAACGACAACAACTTCCGCGGTGGAAATCGCGGGGGTGGAGGAAGTCGTGGTGGCTTCAATCGTGGAGGCAGAGGGGGTCGCAACAGTGGCCGCTCCTCCAATTTCCATGCTGGCCTCATTTGCCAGGTATGTGGCAAGGAGGGCCATGGCGCGGCCAAGTGCTACAAGCGCTATGATGAAAGGTACCAAGGACCTCCACAGAAGTCGGCATCGTTGGCAACCACTTCATATGGCGTTGACACCAACTGGTACGTGTACAGTGGAGCCACTGACCACATCACATCTGAGCTAGAGAAGCTCATGACCAGGGAGCGCTACAGTGGTGGTGATCAAGTGCACACCGCCAACAGGAATGGTATGGAAATTACTCACATCGGTCATCGTACTTTGCGTTCCCCATCTAGCTCCATTTATTTACGCAATATCCTTCATGTACCAAAGGCCCAAAAGAATATAGTTTCAGTTCAGCGTCTTACACATGACAATAATGTCTTCGTTGAATTTCATCCTACTCATTTTTTAATCAAGAAACAGGCGACGAAGAAAATTCTTCATCAAGGCAGATGTGAACGAGGCCTGTACCCTTTGCTCCCTTTCCGTAGCCAATCGTCATCAGAGAATAAAGAAGCCTATAGCGTCACCAAGTCGTCCGAGTCTATGTGGCACAATAGGCTAGGTCATGCTTCTACACCAGTAGTTAGGTAGGTGCTTAGCCGCCACAGTATTTCTTTTTCAAAGGAGTCCAATAAACATGTGTGTAATGGCTATCAACTTGGCAAAAGCCATCAGTTACCGTATCCAAAATCGACTAGCAGGTCAGCTAGCCCTCTTGATCTTGTTTTTTTAGACGTTTGGGGTCCTGCGCCAACTTCGGTTGGCCGCCACAATTATTATGTGAGTTTCATTGATGATCATAGTAAGTTTGTTTGGTTATATCTCTTGCGTCATGAATCGGAGGTTTTTCAATGTTTCCAAGATTTCCAACACCTTGTTGAGCGTAGATTTAATCGAAAGATCAAGGCTATTCAAACCGATTGGGGTGGGGAGTATCAAGCTCTCAACTCATTCTTCAAACGTGTTGGCATCACTCATCTTGTTTTGTGCACGCACGCACACCAACAAAATGGAGCTGCCAAGAGAAAACATAGGCATATAGTTGAGGTTGGACTCTCTCTTCTAGCTCATTCATTCATGCCTCTGAAGTTTTGGGACGAGGCATTCCTTACGGCAGTCTTCCTAATCAATCGGTTGCTCTCCAAAGTCATAGACAATGACACACCTTTTGTTCGCCTGTTTGATCAACAACCTGATTACAGTTTCCTTCGTACATTCGGCTGTGCTTGCTGGCCAAATTTGCGTCCCTATAATGGGAAGAAACTCCAATTTAGATCCAAACCATGTGTCTTTCTTGGCTATAGTGATAAACATAAGGGGTATAAATGTCTAGATCCGTCGCAAGGACGAGTATATATCTCACGGGATGTTGTTTTTGATGAAACCGTGTTTCCATTTGCCTCTATGCATCCAAATGCGGGTGCTCGGTTGAGAACCAAGCTCGATCTATTACTCGATATACTTCTAAATCCATCTCTTGGGAACGTATCAGTACATGACTTGGTGTCGAGTCCTACCATGCTGTCTAACCATTCATCAAGTGCAGGATCAAATCCAATGCAAAAAGGGCAACATTTTGGTGAAAGCGGTGCTGCAAACAGCCATAGCAATGGCCCATATTTCATGTGCTCCCCCGGTGGTGGCAGCACGGGGGTCAATGCTGCTTCTCTGGTGACCGCTGCTGCATCAGCCTTGGATCAGGTGCCCCAACAGTTGTAGGTGTCGGGTGCTCATGCGGGTGGGGCGCTGTCTCCGGTTCCCGGTGGATCTTCTACATCGACTCATGCCGAATCGCTCTCCAGTGTGCCAGGTGTGGTGGCGCATAGTGATCCAAGCGGGGGTGCCTTGTCTGCTGCTCTGCCCGAGGTGGATCCTCTGATCGGATCCCTTGCGGCTCCGGCTACCTCCGTTGTGGCTTCATCTTCTACGCCCAGTTCTGTGGAGCCTCAGCGTGTACATGGCACACGGCTTCAAGCTGGGGTGACAAAGCCCAAGATCTACACCGACGGCACTGTTAGGTGGTGCATGACCTCTACCACTGATACAAGTGAGCCAGCCATGGTTCGTGAAGCGTTGCAAGACAAGAATTGGGTTTCAGCTATGGATGCCGAGTATCATGCCCTTCAATAGAACAATACATGGCATCTGGTTCCACTGTCTCAAGGCAAAAATATCATTGATTGCAAATGGGTTTACAAAATGAAGAAAAGGTCAGATGGGTCTATTGACCGATACAAGGCGCGTTTGGTTGCCAAAGGCTTCAAGCAACGCTATGGTATTGACTACGAGGACACATTTAGTCCTGTAGTCAAGGCAACGACTATAAGGTTGGTCTTATCTGTTGCAGTTTCAAGAGGTTGGTCTCTTCGTCAACTAGATGTTCAAAATGCCTTTCTTCATGGGGTTTTGGAGGAAGAAGTTTACATGAGACAGCCGCCAGGGTATATTGATAAGAAGCGTCCTAATTATGTGTGTAAGCTAGACAAAGCCCTCTATGGTTTGAAGCAGGCACCTCGGGCGTGGCATGCCCGGCTCTCAGGAAAATTGCAGACGTTAGGCTTTACTCCGTCTAAATCCGACACCTCTCTTTTCTACAACAACAAATGAGGTCACAGCTTGTTTGTTCTAGTGTATGTGGATGACATCATCGTGGCTAGCTCCTCCCAAGATGCAACCAATGCATTACTACAAGATTTGCAACAAGAATTTGCCCTGAAGGATTTGGGTGATCTGCATTACTTCTTGGGTATTGAAGTTAAAAGGAAGCAAGGAGGTCTTGTGCTCTCTCAAGAACGGTATGCCTCTGATGTTCTTGCTCGGTCTGGCATGAACAAGTGTAAACCTGTAGACACACCTTTGTCAAGCATAGAGAAGCTGAGTGTCTTAGATGGTGTCAAGCTTGGGCCGGAAGATTCTACTTGGTATAGAAGCTTGGTTGGTGCCTTACAATATTTAACATTGACTAGGCCTGATATTAGCTTTGTTGTGAATAAGGTATGTCAATTCCTGCATGCACCAACCTCGGTCCATTGGAGCGCTGTTAAACGGATCCTGAGGTATGTAAAGGGAACAATTCGTCTTGGGTTGAAGATTGGGCCATCTAAATCTATGCTTGTTAGTGCATTCTCAGATGCAGATTGGGCAGGATGTGTTGATGACAGGAGATCAATAGGAGGCTTTGTGGTGTTTCTAGGGAATAATCTCATCTCTTGGACAGCCAGGAAGCAACCAACGGTGTCAAGATCAAGCACTGAAGCTGAGTACAAGGCATTAGCAAATGCCACTGCAGAGATGGTGTGGATCCAGAAGCTATTGGTTGAATTGCATGTTCCTCATCCTTCTATGGCTCGGCTTTGGTGTGATAACTAGGGTGCTAAATATCTCTCGGCAAATCCCATATTCCATGCAAGAACCAAGCATATTGAGATTGATTTTCACTTTGTTCGGGAGAGAGTAGCACAAAAATTGTTAGACATAAGGTTCATTAATTCTGGTGATCAAGTTGCGGATGGATTCACTGAATCACTTCCTGTGGTTAAGCTTCGACAGTTTAGAAACAATCTCAACTTCACAAGTGTTAGTGGCTGAGATTGCGGAGGGATGTAAAATGATAAGGATCTTGTACTCACGGTACACGTGATAGCTCTAGATATTTTCTATTGTAGATCTCCTAGCTTGTAGCTCAAGTTAGTTGATAGGTTAGATATGATCTTCAATCTGTTTGTAACTGCATTCACCTTGATGTACATGCCACGATGGGGGCGATTCCCATCTTATATAACATGTAACCGAGACCCTAATAGGGCAACTCGTTCCCTCATCTTTACACCTTATACTCCTTCAGTGACATTATTTTTTTTCTTATACTCCTTCGGTTCTAAATTATAAATCATTCTAGTTTTCTGAGGCACATAATTCTTTTGCTACACACCTATATATACATTACATCGTGATACATATAGTAAAAATATATATTTTTAGAATTAAAATAAAAATAAGGCTTAGCAAACCAGTATATATTTATATATTCATCACTGTGAACCGATCGTTACAGAGACACAGGCACATGTACACACTGACAGACAGAGATCAGAGATGTATATATGCATGCATGGTTTGTAACGATGCTATACGATCACATACACCAACACAAGCACAAGGGCACGCAAGACGGGACACACAGCAGGGGGGCAGGCGCATGCATGGTGGAGAGCCAGACCAGACCAGACGATGGCTCATCCTTTATTGTTGACATGACACAATAAGCAGCACAAGCAGATAGTAACAGTGATATATAGGCATGCATGCCGCGCACCCCCAGCCCTCCGGAAACAAGGTGGTCCTCAGCAGTTGCAGGGGTTGCACTTGCAGCTGTTGCCACAGCTGCAGCCGTGGGCGGCCTCGCCGGACTCGTCCGCCGCCTCAAACTGCGCCGCCTTCTTCTCAGGGGCAACGCCGAGGACGACGACGCTGGCCTGAGCGCCGCCGCCGCTCTTCTCCTCCAGGTCAGGGTACATCTTGCTGCAAAAGCCAACGCCATGTATATAATTAATTAACTAATTAATAGTCTCTTCTCTTGTTATTAATCATCACGTACGTACAATTAATCCACAGGGAGGACGCACGAGCCGCGACAGGATCAAAGTCACTTGTACTAGCTACTAGTTAGGAGTAATTTTCAAGAGAGAAATTATGAAAAAAAACAGCCGTACCTGCACTTGCAGCTCGAGCCGCAGCTGCAGCTTGATCCGCAGCTGCAAGACATCCTCGATCGAGTTGTTGTTTGGAACAGACAGACAACTAGCTAGCTCAAGAATCTCAAAGCAGGAAGCAGAAGAAGAGCTTTGAATTGGTTGATGAGCACACTGGACCCCAACACTGGTTTTTATAGCACTCCATCGATACACGAATACGTGGATGCAGGCATGCAGCCAAATAGGCACGCATTGAAGTTACCGTAATAATCTATTGCAAAAGATTCGCGCAGCGGTTGTCTAGTACTATTACAACTTCCGTCCCAAAAATTCCATTTTTTTAAAAAAAACGGATATAGTGCAAACTAATAATGCCAGTAATAAATCACAACAATAAGCAAACTAAGGCGTTGTCTTCCCTTTGGCTCTTATCTGACGGACATTTGACACACCATAATTTTATTTTACTTTTAGGATCGATGCAAGACCTAATAACTAAGAGCATCTCCAGCGGTCCTCTTTCATAACCCCAATAAGAAAAAATTGTTATTTTAAAGATCTTATAGCTCCCGCAGTTCCCTAAACCTAACCGTAATGAGAAAAAAATTCTCTAAGGCCCTCAAATCATAACTCCCACCCCTCAAATAGAGGGGAGACCTCTTCTCCCCCAATACACTATTTTCTCATTCAGGATTGGATTTTCTCGTTTTGCTAGGGATAAGACCTTCAAAATTCTAAAACATGTTTTGTATCTCCTCCAATAACTAGTTTTTTGGGTTGGAGTTTTCTCCTGTTGCTGGAGATGCTATAAGAGGCCACTATTCTGCACCGACCTCTAGCCGGCAAGGAACGTGTCTTCTTTGATTGATCGGTTCCTTCTCAAAATTTCCTCTGCCCCCATATTAAAGCAAACTATTTTTTTAGAATTAAAGCAAACTATTTTGTTCAAGGATATACTTGTTACAATGATTATTCCTTGATACACTTGCTACATCCAAAAACACTTACAATAGCAAATACTCCCTCTGTCACAAATTATAAGTCATTCCAGTAATCTTGGAGAGTCAAGGCATCTCAAATGTGACCAAAAACTTATGACATCAAATAAGTATATATACTACGAAAATATAATAATGAAGAATCTAATGAGACTTATTTGGTATCATAAATATTATTATTTTATTATATAAATTTAGTCAAATTTGAGATACTTTGACTCTTCACAAAAATTGAAATGACTTGTAATTTGAGACGAAAGGGAGTATATATATACTAGCTACCGGTTAGAAATATCTATACTTTATAAATGCAACAACTATGCATGCAAACAAGTACTTCAATTCTTTTCTATTTCCTCGATCAATCATCGATAGAATGCAACCTAGCAATAAGGAAATGCCATCGCACCCAGCACATTAGTAATCTAGACGGCGATTTCTGTTTTGATGAGGGGCACAAAAAAATATCCTTGTTACTTTATTGTTCGAAGGAACAAAAACAAATTGAGAGGCCTCTAGACCGCGAGAGTGCTCGCCGATTAGAAAAAACATCATACCAGTCTAGGTTCAATGGATCCTCCTCCTTACATGGAACCTAAAACGATAAACCTTGTCTTTAGGCACGCATTTGGTCGAACACCTTGCCCCTCTTGTTGTCATTCGCTACACCTTCATTCACCATAGCCAAGCGACACCATGACACGGCATCTCGGTCATCGTGGTGTCTCTGATGCTGGTGGACGAAGAAGGTGTCGTGAATGACAATGAGAGGGCGAGGTGCTCGGCCATACACGTACGACCTGACAATACGGATTGTTGTGGTGGGTCCTATGCACGCGGAGCACGTGGAGGAGGATCCATCACATCTGGAGGGATCTTGCGTTTTTGCTAAACAGAAGGCTCTCTCGGTCTAGGTGCCTCCTTTGGTTAATACTTTGGAATTATTGACCTTGTCATTTGACAATGATGTTGATGTTGGTTCTTTACATGCCGTCCAGGAGGCAGGGGCGTAGCTTCCCATGCTAACGCCTGAATTTGAAACAGCAATATACTGTTGTCAGTTTAAAGTGTTGTCTGCTCCATGTCCGGCACTGGTGTGGTCTCATATGTATCTTCGTAAACTTCACAACAATTGTGCAAATGCTCCACGCTTCAAAGATTGGTTTGATCACAGCCTCAACCTATAGTGCTTTTCTCAGAAATCTTGCAGAAGGAAAGAGCAAATGGCAGATTCAAATCAGCAACTGCTACCGGGGGAAAAATGTCTGATTGAATTGCAACCAAGCAAAAACCACTACGTCATAATAGCACTTCACTGCCAGTTCAAAATACCCCATCACTGCCAGATTTTGAACCGGCACAACCATACCGGCAGTGATGAGGGTAAGCTATCACTGTCGGTTCCTACAAACCGGCAGTATTCTTCAACTTCACTGCCAGTTCTTTACACAACCGGCATAGTTCAGTTCCACCAACACTGTTGGTTCATAAGACCATCCGGTAGAGTTCAGTTCCACCAACACTGTCGGTTTGTATTTCAACCGGCAGTGTTGTAAGAATCACTGCCGGTTTGTTACAAGAACCGACAGTGATGGCTAAGCCAACGCTGCCGGTTTGTGGCTCCAGCCGACAGTGCCATCACTGCCGGTTTGTTGCTAACCGGCAGTGATATTTACAACAACACTGCCGGTTTTCTGCTAACCGGCAGTGATATCACGTTCGTATTTTATTGTTTTATAATTTATTTTAATTTATATTTTTTTTCGTAGAATCGGGTTTCGCTTTATATACGCTATATAGACGACAGGTCCATCAATATTAAACATTACAAATGTTACGGTTATAGTTCAAATGTTCTTATCAAGATCTCGATCCCTCAAAATAAAAAAAAAGAAATATTCTCAGACTTCACAGATTGTGCAATGCTTCTCGGACTTCTTACAATAATCTGACGAGCCGCTCTGGACCATACTGGTCCTTGAACTTCACGGATTGTGCAATGGAAAATACTCCATCTTTTTCCAATACCTCGGCAAAGATGAATTCTGCCCGTTCCAATTGCAGCGCGACGATCTCCATGTCTAACAGTCTTTCATGGTTATATTTCTTACGCTGTCGTTCAAAAAAGATGATATTCAAAGAGGAATCAGTAAATCATTTTGTTGAATGATTAACAGACATAAATGAAATGGGGATTATACACACCAACTTATCGGCTTCTTCCGATTTTCCGTCGATGTAGCAAAGCATTGCCCACATTACATAAAGCCCGCATTCATTGTTTCCTGCCGGCTGTTTTAGGTACTTCCCCTCCATTTCGACAACCTTGAATGGGACCTGCGTCCCACCGATATATCTTCTTCGGACACTGTGCAACATTAAAAGAAGAAACATTAGAAAGTGGTATGTGTGATTAGAAAATAATATATTATTAGGATCGCTTACTAATTCAGCACTGCCACCGGTGCATCCAGATGATGAAATGGTTTTTTCTTCGAGTCCCACACCTCGATCAGATTTTTGGCAAGATTAACACAAATGAAGACGAAATGGTTGCTACAATCATAGAATCCTAATTATCAAAGAATCTTTACAAAAAAAAGAAGCATAAAATTAAAAGCCGAGAACACATACTTGCAGTTGTAGGCTAGAAGTATATGGGTTTTGTTCTTCATCTTGAATTCGTCAAAAACAACAATCAATCTCTGTTTCAGGTCTTCCAGGTCACATCCATGGAGACCTAGACATGTCTTCTCATTGACTCGCAAGGGGTCCAAGAAGCCTATGCTATCCCATTTGCTTTTTAGAATGCAAAATTTTGCTATACACCTACATAAAATCATGGAAAGTGCTCAAAAGTTAATAATTTGTGTCCCGAGAGAGTAGTTAATTGTAATATCGTGCGTGTAGGGTACTTACATAGTCCACAATGTCAACATTTGTGTATCGAGAGAGCGTTTCTGGTATAGCTGGAACAAGCACTCCCACTCGACATCGAACTTCTCTTCTTCAGGATAATGAAAAACATGTGGTGAACGGATAATAACCTCAAAACCAAAGTCCTCCATCTCTGTTGCTTGAGCCATGTAATATTCATGCAACTAGCGCATATATGTTGTCAAATTTTTATACTCGTGATCGGGAACCAAAAGATTGCCCCTTTCATACTTCATTGCCGGTGTTCCCGTCCCTTGTACATCATAATAAATGTTCGCGACCTCTTCCATGGTTAATTCGAGGTTGTCTTCGACATACTTCTGTATCTTCCTTAAATCTTCATTGTGTATTTCATCGGCTCTTGTTGTAGCGTACTAATTCTGTGTTTGCCTTTTGAATTCAGACTTCAACAAAAACGGAGGCAGTGAGGCACAGAGATTGAAGAAACTAATATAATCTTCCTTTGAGATGTGTGCTGTAAATTTTCCTTCCATCAAGTTTATAACGCTGCCACTGAACGGCCTTTTTTCTTTTTTGTTGGTCCACTTTGGGAGCATTAGCGACCGAATCCAAGGACCTTTTCTGTGACTACAAGGATGCCTTTGATCTTGTTTTGGGCTGAGGTGGAGGAGGATGACGACGAGAATTATGTTTTCCTAGGGCTGATGAAGATGGAGGAGGAGGAGGAGGAGGAGGAGAAGGAGTCTTCTCTTTTCTCGGGGCTGATGAAGATGGAGTCGGACATGGAGGAATAGAAGGAGACCTCTGTCTTCTCAGGGGTGATGGCAAAGGATGAGGAGGGGAGTGATCTCTGTTGGGAGATGGTGAGTGATCATCATGGGTGGGCGAAGACTCACAGTCGTCCTCATCATCAGAGGACAATTGGTGGTCAAGCTTAATGAAGCGCTTGCGCCAGGCCACTTGAGAGCCCTTGTTATGACCAAGTTTTGATCTGTCTTCCGCTACGGGGTACTCAAGGTGTATCTTGTTATACTTCTTATCAAGTATTCTATCAATGGTGATGCGAGCGTACCCCTGTGGAATTGGGCAGACATTAATGGTCCCATCTCCCATAGGCCAGGCCTGGCCGAGTGCCACCTTGTCCTTTGTCCATTCCTGATGAATGTACAACTTGACATTGACAGGTTCAGTGATGCCGTCCACCAGATGAGGCACATTCGCATTTTCTTCGTCGAGCGGGGTCGATCAGAAGCTGTTGCGACCCCTAAACTATGGGCTAAAGGTAGTAGGAGTAGGGTTTTGTGGTACTCCTGACCCCTTGGACAGCAAAATTTGTTGGACTCATGCTTCAACAGTCTCCTCAATCTATGCGTCCATTCTTTCTTCCATCTCTTTTAGTTGCCTCAAATACTCTACCTCCTGATCTGCTCTACCCCTTGAGCGGCTTCGGTAAGTGTTAGATTCTTGGGGGAATGCTAGTTTCCAAGGAACAACACCAGTTCCTCTAGTTTGACTAGGGTGCTCCTTGGTTCTGAGTTCTTGGGTGAGCACGTCTTTCTCCCTATTAGAAGTACGAGTCCCTTGCCTCACCTCCTCAGTTACCTGGGAGATCCTCTGAGTTCGCTCATGGGTTGATTTGTGGAGCTAAAGCTCTCGTCCTCTGCGTGGCGTACATTCCTCCCCATATAGTATATTATCGATCTTGGCTCCCAATCGGTGGTCTTAACCTAAATGCCTTCCTCAGCAAGGCGATCCATCTTTTCAAGTTCTGCTTCAAATTTTGGCATCTTTTTGGCGTAGCCACGAGAGCCAAGATGATAAGGATTCATCACTTTCTGCGAGTTCTCCTTATTCTTCCTGCTCAGTTCTAAGTACTCCTCGGATAACCTGTATTCCTTGAAATCCTACCAGAAGTCCTTCTACTTGCTAAATTGTCCACCATCGAAATCTGGCTCTTTATTTTGGAGGACAAAATTCTTGTACAATGTCCCCTTGAAATTCTTAAAGCATGTCCCCATGATTTCTTTTGCTTTTTTCTTGATTAACTCCTTGTCATACTCCGTTGGAAAAGTGAAATACTCTAGGATCTTGATATCCCATATGTAATCCTTCTCACTTTCAGGAACCCTCCATGGGTCATCATCTTTCCCAATCCACTTCATGTACCTAATCGGGATGAAGTCCCTAACAAGTAACCCAAGGATAGTCTTGTATTTGGTCAAAGCTATAGGTGGTGAGAGTGGATCCTCGAATTCATCGAACGAAGTAATGTGCCAGTGTGCATTCCTACCAATAGGAATCTTTGACACGCCTCGCTTGGATCTAGCCTTCCTGCTACCTGAACCCTCTGGCTCCTCGACGGGCGGAGGCTCCTACTAGAGACACCAAGTAAGCTATAACCCTCTCAATTGATTAGCGTGTGTGGCTACATAGTCATATGATACCAAAGTTACCTGGCCATCTTGGTCATTTTGACCCAGATCAAGTAGGTCAGACGGGGTCCATGGCTACTCGTTCTCACCATCTAGATTGACACCAACACCGTTTGGCGAATCATGCGGCTCTCTTGTCCCAGCGATATCAGCAGCTTCTTGTTGCTGATCTGTTCTTCGACGATGGGGTAATAGGCGACGATGAGTCATGGCTGTGACATGATCGTGGTTAGTTTTGGCTACGGACAACTACTAATAGCATATGTTCATATTATATATATATAATATATATTTAATGCAAAGTCTAATAATAAGTCCACATACAACAAAGTCAAATAATAGCATATGTTCACCTAGAACAAATTCATTGTTTGATGGACCACATACAACAAAGTTCACCTACTGTTCTACACAACTAAGCCTACATCAACTTCCAAATAAGAAAAGCAATGACCATAGCCATAAATAAAAGCATGACATCTTTCAAAGACCAAGGAGCAATTCTCCTAATCTTCACATCTCCGGTGGGTGGCTTCTCTTCAATCTTTGGTGCCAGTGGATGGCCATGGTTTGCATTCATTGGACCATAGTAGGCCGGTTGCCCATGGTTTGCAAGGTAGGCCAGATGACTATAGTAGGCCCTCAAAGCTTCAATTATCAGGGTAACGATTGACTTGAGCATAGCAATCTTCACAGGTTCGATAAATCCTAGGCATGTGACCAACATGCACTACATACCATACCATGGTTGCCTATACATTTAAGTAAATTAGGCATGTGTTAAGCGGTAATGGTAACTTACTGAACAAGAGTTATTATTCAAGTTATATGGCCAAACTAAATCTATTTAATGTTCTTTATCCTTGACATGATAAAAAATTACCTCAATAATGGGATTGTTTATTATTCGGAGATCAATGTGGTTTAGTAATCATACTTGCTAGCATGCAGTATCATATGTCATTACTTTTTTACTGTGCACACAGATTAACTAGATTGACTACTGAGAACACAGAGAAAAGGAAGGAACTGCCTCGAGCACAGCAATTTTGGTGATTATAGCGAACACTGAAACAAAGCTGGAACAACATTGTGTATATACTGGATTCTAGAGCCCTGCCATGCATGACCTCAAGAGCGAGACTCAATCCACCTATGCTGCTGCTGCCGAGCCAATTTTAAAAGTTGTTTTTAACTTTTTTTTCTAGAACAAACATCTATAGATGCCTTTTTTTAATCATGCTATACATTCCATCAAATTGCACATCAAATTGGAACAAACATCTATAGAATTTATACTCTGTTCAAATGTTTAGACTACACACACCAAACATGTAGAAGCATATATGACATAATTTGGCCAAGCTGCCTATACATGTGTGCTTGCAGGTTTGCAAAAGAAAACTAAGTCTTATAATTTAGCCGAGCAGCATGTAACTCAATCGAATAGGAATTGGCTGCTACTGGGAAGACAACAACCTAATAAATCATAAATCAAAAATATACATGCACCAGAATTAGGCCGGCTACTTACTTGCTAAAAACTATTGGACAAAAAATAACTTTTCCTTAGACAATGGTCCTTTTGTTCCCAAAAAACTTTGAACCATGGATTCTGATATATCCACATCTCCATATAAACCATACATACTAATTGAAAGGTCCTAATGGCTAGAGGGGGGTGAATAGCCTAATAAAATTTGTACAACAACACTTAACAAAGTAGTTAGACAATTATGAGGCAAAGCAAGTGTTACGCTAGGCAACTCAAAATGCAAGCCACCTACCACAATTCTAGTTTAGATAGTATCTATTCACACAATAGCTATGATACTACTCTATGTTAGTGTGCTCTCAAAGGCTAACTAAAGAGACACACCAACCAACCAACCAAGCTCTCACAACTAACTACACTAAAGAGCTTGACAACTAGTTTGCAGTAATGTAATGAGAGTGATCAAGAAGGTTATACTGCCGTGTAGATGAAGGTTATACCGCCATGTAGATGAAGGAACCAATCAATCACAAGGATGAATAACAATGAAGACCAATCACCTCGGAATCAATGATGAACACAATGATTTTTACTGAGGTTCACTTGCTTGCCAGCAAGCTAGTCATTGTTGTGGCAATTCACTCACCTGGAGGTTCACGCACTAATTGGCTTCACACGCCAAACCCTTAATAGGGTGCCACACAACCAACACAAGATGAGGATCACACAAGCCATGAGCAATCCACTAGAGTACCTTTTGGCTCTCCACTGGGGAAAGGTCAAGAACCTCTCACAATCACCATGATCGGAGCCAGAGACAATCACCAACCTCCGCTCGACGATCCTCACTACTCCAAGCTGTCTAGGTGGCGGCAACCACCAAGAGTAACAAGCGAATCCTGCAGCGAAACACGAACACCAAGTGCCTCTAGATGCAATCACTCAAGCAATGCACTTGGATTCTCTCCCAATCTCACAAAGATGATGAATCAATGATGGAGATGAGTGGGAGGGCTTTGGCTAAGCTCACAAGGTTGCTATGTCAATGCAAATGGCCAAGAGAGTGAGCTTGAGCCAGCTATGAGGCTTAAATAGAAGCCCCCATGAAATAGAGCCGTTGTACCCCATCACTAGGCACAACACGGGCTAACCAGACGATCCGATCCAATCGACCGAATGCTGGCCCTCAGCGTCTGGTCACGTGATTCACACCACGTGTCCCCTGCTTCAAATAATGTTCATCAGATTTCAATGATCATTAGTTGACCGGACGCGTCAGTTAGAAAGTGACCGGATGCTGGACCTCAGCGTCCGGTCGTTTCCAGTAAGGTTCCAAACATGAATTTTCACGACCGAACGTGTTCGGTCAGGCCCGATCGGACTCACCCAGCGTTCGGTCATTCAACATCTCCTCTGTGCGCCTCACGTCAGCGTACGTTAGCACTAAAAGATACACCCTGCCAGCATCCGGTCGTAGAGCAACCCAGCGTCCGGTCGTTTGACCGACACCAGCGTCTTCGCTGATACATCTAACCGGATGTGCCGGTCCAACCATGGCCAGCGTCCAGTCACTCCCAGTGACCTCCGTCTTTTCTGTCTAGGGCGCCGGTGGCACCGTCGGACTGTCCGCACTCTATAGACGGACACTTCGCTGGTGGAGTTTCTTACCCTTGCTCCCAAACTTCACCACCCTTGATCAAATGTGCCAACCACCAAGTGTATCACCTTGTGCACATGTGTTAGCATATTTTCACAAACATTTTCAAGGGTGTTAGCACTCCACTAGATCCTAAATGCATATGCAATGAGTCAGAGCATCTAGTGGCACTTTGATAACCGCATTTCATTACGAGTTTTACCCCTCTTAATAGTATGGCTATCAAACCTAAATGTGATCACACTCTCTAAGTGTCTTGATCACCAAAACAAAATAGCTCCTATGGTTTATACCTTTGCCTTGAGCTTTTTGTTTTTCTCTTTCTTCTTTCCAAGTCCAAGCACTTGATCATCACCATAGCATCATCATCATCATGCTATGATCTTCATTTGCTTCATCACTTGGAATGTGCTACCTATCTCATGATCACTTGATAAACTAGGTTAGCACTTAGGGTTTCATCAATTCACCAAAACCAAACTAGAGCATTCAATCTCTCCCTTTTTAGTAATTGATGACAACCCTTATACAAAGATATGAAATAAAATTCAATTGAATCCATGTTGCTTGCCCAAGCATATTTACCATGTGTAAAAGGATATGGACAAGTTTCATGAACCCCAAATGGTAGCAATTGCTCCCCCTGCATATGTGCTAAGAGTTTGGATTGTAGCTTGCACATATGCTTAGATAGGAAATATAGGAGTCAATATCTACCAAATGATGCTAAGGTATAAAAGATGGACCTTTGAAGCGTGATACCAATCGGAGTGCACCATTATACCATCCTTAGCACCATGGTTAGTTCTATACCACTTGGAAACATACTTTGAAAAGATACCAATTGTAAAAGCTTACTTGGAAATGAAAGTTATCTAGTGATTTCATTTCATCATACAATCTTACAACTAGCATACATCACACAAGCATGGATATTTTAAATTTAGAACTTGTGCCATGCAAGCAAACATATGAAATACACATTCAAATGCACCATACAAGTTTATGAGCTTGCTGCCCCTACTTGTGTGCTCAAAATTTCAATTGATCCCTTTTCTTTTATCATATCTCCCCTTATGTCGAGTTCTCCCCCTATCACTTGTATCTTTATTTCTCTCCCCCTTCACTATCTTTTCACTTATCTTTGTGCACTATTTCTCCCCCTTTGTCATCAATAACCACAAAGGCTTAAAATATAGATAGTACCACTTGTAGGGTTGAGATTATTAATGTCAATCAATGGGGTGATGATCATTTTCCCAAATTTGGTCTAGTATAGAACATTTACCAAAGATATTTAACTCGGTTTGATCCAAGGACAAGCTTCTTCACACCTCCAAATGAGGGTTATCTTGTACCATGTTGAGTTAAACACTTAGAGTTCATTGTCTAGATTAAACACTAGGTTTACAAGCCCACAAACATGTCATATGCTATCACTAGATCAAGTCAAGCATAGAAGCAATAGTGATACCATATAAACATCAAATTCATTTGATTTTCATGAATGAGCCTAATAAACTAGAACCACTTGAAAGGTCCTAATGAGATTGAAAATGTGACTAGATGCACTAAACATGTCCTTAGCAAGGATGTATGTCATGTCAATCAACTTTTACCTTGAATAGCTCAAAGGAGAGGCATGTCATATGAGTGGGGAGTGCATCAACTCATATTTGAGAAATCCAATATGTTCAACTCATTCCTTAGCTTGCAAAACCTTTTCTCATCCAATGGCTTGGTGAATATATCGGCAAGTTGATCTTCGGTGCCTACACTCTTAATGTAAATGTCCCCTTTTTGTTGGTGATCTCTTATGAAATGGTGACGGACATCAATGTGCATTGTTCTTGCATGTTGAACCGGATTGTTGGTCAACTTGATCGCACTCGCATTGTCACATAGCAATGGCACTTTCTTGAACTTGATTTCAAAGTCACTCAAAGTGGCCTTCATCCAAAGTACTTGTGCACAACAACTACCGGCGGATATGTATTCGGCTTTGGGGATTGATAATGCAACACTATTTTGCTTCTTTGATGACCATGAAACAAGTGATCTTCCCAATAATTGACATGTGCCCGAGGTGCTCTTCCTTTCAACCTTACATCCCACATAATCTGAGTCGGAGTAACCAACTAGCTCAAACTTTGCTCCTTTGGGATACCACAAACCAACATTTGGTGTATACTTTAAGTACCTCAATATCCTCTTTGTGGCCTTCAAATGACTTTCTCTTGGTGAGGCTTGAAATCTTGCACACATGCATACACTAAACATGATATCCGGCCTTGATGCGGTCACATAGAGTAGGCTTCCAATCATAGACTGATACAATTTTTGATCCATCATATTGCCACTTGCATCACTATCCAAGTTGCCATTTGTTCCCATTGGTGTGCTAATGGCTTTGCTATCACTCATGCCAAACTTCTTGATCATGTCCTTGATATACTTGCCTTAACTTACAAATATATCATTCTTCAATTGCTTGATTTAAAGACTAAGGAAGTAACTCAACTCTCCAATCATGGACATCTCAAACTCATTAGCCATCATGTTTCCAAATTCATCACAAAAGTCTTGATTGGTTGATCCAAATATGATGTCATCAACATATATTTGCAATACAAATAGATCTTTTCCAATCTTCTTGATGAAAAGAGTGGTGTCAACCTTGCCCATCATGAACCCTTTAGAGAGTAGGAAGTCCCTCAATCTCTCATACCATGCTCTAGGTGCTTGCTTCAAGCCATATAATGCCTTCTTCAACTTGTACACATGGTTGGGTATCTTGTCATCTTCAAAACTAGGAGGTTGCTCAACATATACTTCTTCATTGATGTAGCCATTGAGAAATGCACTCTTAACATCCATTTGATAGAGCTTGATGTTGTGGGCACAAGCATAGGCTAGCAAGATTCTTATTGCTTCCAATCTAGCAACCGGGGCATATGTTTCTCCAAAGTTAAGACCTTCAACTTGTGTATAGCCTTGTGCTACTAATCTTGCTTTGTTCCTTACTACTATCCCATCTTGATCTTGCTTGTTTCTAAAGACCCATTTGGTTCCAATCACATTGTGTCCCTTTGGTCTCTCTACTAATTCCCATACTTGATTTCTTGTGAAGTTATTCAATTCTTCATGTATAGCATTCACTCAATCAACATCCTTCAATGCTTCATCTATCTTCTTTGGTTCAATGGATGACACAAATGAGAAGTGTTCACAAAATGATGCCAATCTTGATCTTGTTTGTACACCTCTTGAAATATCACCAATGATAGTGTCCAATGGATGATCTCTTGCAATATTGGTTGGTTGGAGGATTGGAACTTGATTGCTTGCACTTGCTTGATCATTGGGTTGAGATGATGTACTAGCCACTTGATCTTGTTCATTGTCATAAGAGCCACTTGTACTAACTTGATTTGTATCATCTTGCACATTTGAGTTAGAGAGCACTTACACTTGATCATCTTCATCATCATTCACTTGCCTAGGCCTCAATTCACCAATATCCATGTTCTTCATGGCATTTGAAAGTTGAATGCCTCTAACATCTTCCAAATTCTCATTCTTTACTTGTGAACCCTTGGTTTCATCAAATTTAACATCATGAACTTTCTCAAGAGTACCACTATCCAAATTCCAAACTCTATATGCTTTGCTTGTAGTGGAATAACCAAGTAGGAATCCTTCATCACATTTCTTGTCAAACTTGCCCAATCTTGTGCCTTTCTTCAAGATATAGCATTTGCAACCAAAGACCCAAAAATATGCAATGTTGGGCTTTCTACCATTCAAGAGCTCATATGGTGTCTTCTCTTTCAATCGGTGACAATAGAGGCGATTGCTACAATAGCAAGCCGTGTTAATAGCTTCGGCCCAAAAAGATTGACTCACATTGTACTCACTAAGCATAGACCTTGCCATATCAATGAGTGTTCTATTCTTTCTCACAACAAGGCCATTTGATTGAGGTGTGTACTTGGCCGAGAATTGATGTCTAATTCCAAATTCATCACATAACTCATCAATTCTAGTGTTTTTGAACTCACTACCATTGTCACTTCTAACTCTCTTGATGATTGTTTCAAACTCATTGTGAATGCCCTTGACAAATGATTTGAATATTGCAAACACATCACTTTTGTCCACTAGAAAGAATACCCATGTGTATCTAGTGTAGTCATCCACTATCACAAAGCCATATTTGTTTCCACCAATACTAGTGTATTGTGTTGGCCCAAACAAATCCATGTGCAATAACTCAAATGCTTTACTAGTGCTCATCATGCTTTTCATAGGATGGGTGTTTCCAACTTGTTTGTCGTCTTGAAAAGAGCTACAAAGCTTATTCTTTTCAAACACAACATCTTTCAAGTCTTTAACTAAGTCATGCTTAACCAATCTATTCAATTGTTTCATTCCAACATGACCAAGCCTTCTATGCCATAACCAACCCATGCTAGACTTAGTGAACAAGCATGTAGATAATCTAGCTTCACTAGCATTGAAATCAACCAAGTATAGATTCTTATATCTAAAGCCTTTGAAGATCAAATTAGAGCCATCTACACTTATGATCTCTACATCATCTATCCCAAATATGCATTTGAATCCAAGATCACATAATTGAGCCACGGATAGCAAATTGAAATTCAAGCTCTCTACTAGCAACACATTGGATATGCTCATGTCATTGGATATTGCAATCTTACCAAGCCCTTTGACTTTGCCTTTGCCATTGTCACCAAATGTGATACTATCATAACCATCATTGCCATTGGTGTTGATTGAGTTGAACATTCTTGCATCACCGGTCATGTGTTGAGTGCACCCACTATCAAGAACCCAATGCCTTCCTCCGGCTTTGTAATTAACCTACAAAAGAAGATCAGTTCTTTTTAGGTACCCAAACTTGCTTGGGTCCTTGAAGGTTAGTCACTAAGCTCTTTGGTACCCAAATGGCTTTCTTCTTTGAGCCCATCCATGGTTTACCAATGAACTTAGCCTTCACACCATTTATACCCTTAGTAAGCATATAGCATGAATCAAGCTTAATGAAGGATATGTTAGCATTTTTGCTCTTGTTTTTGCATTCTTGCTCTTTATGACCTACTTGCTTGCAACTATTGCAAAACCGACCATTGTTCTTCACAAAACTAGTCTTGTGAGGAGCAAAGGCCGCTTTGCCTTTCTTGGGGGTATAGCCCAATCCCTCTTTGTAGAGAGAAGCTCTTTGGCTACCCAAGCACATAAGCAAGCGGTCCTCACCACCATAAGCTTTAGCTAAGGTGTGAGTGAGCTTATTGACCTCCTTCTTGAGGTTCTCATTCTCAACCACTAGTGAGGTGTCACAAGTGAGACCATCACTACTAGATGAGGTAGAAGTGGAGGTGCTACAAGAAGGGTTAGTAGGAGCAACAATGATAGGCATAGATAGTGATTCATCAATTATATCACAAGTTAAACCTACATTGCAAGTTTCAACATGCTTCTTTTTATTTTGCTCATCAAGCAAAGATGAATGAGCCTTTTCAAGCTTTTTGTGAGCTTTGCCAAGCTTCTCATGGGCTTCCTCTAGCCTCTCATGAGATGCATTGAGCTCATCAAAGGCTTGCTTAAGGGCTACTAGTTCCTTACGCAAGCATTTGCATTCCCTTCTCTTGATGTCAAAGTGTTCTTTAGCATCTTCTAGCATGTTAAATAGTTCATCCTTAGTAGGTTCATCATTATCACTATCACTACCATGGTCATTTTCATTTTCATTTTCATCATCATGTTCTTCATCGCTTTCATCATCACAAGATTGTACCTTAGTGGCCTTAGCCATGAAGCATGATGAAGATTCGAAGAGAGAAGGCTTCTCATTGATAGCAATGCTTGCAAGAACCTTCTTCTTGGTGGTCTTGTTATCATCACTATCATCATCATCATCACTTGAGGAAGCATCACTATCCCAAGTGACTACATATGAACCACCCTTCTTCTTCTTGAATGTCATCTTGTCCTTCTTCTCTTTCTTTTCCTTCTTGTCCTTCTTCTTGTTCTTCTTGTTGTCATCATCATTGTCGCTATTGTATGGGCATTGAGCAACAAGATGATCTTTGCTTCCACACTTGAAGCACCTTCTTGACTCTTCTTTGTTCTTGGATGAAGACTTCTTTCTTCTAACACGATAGCCCTTCTTTACCATGAACTTGCCAAATCTCTTGACAAAGAGAGCCATCTTCTCATCATCATCATCATCCCAAGATTTATCTTCTTCACTTGATGTTTCTTGCTTAGCTTTGCCCTTAGATGATGTGGCTTTGAATGCCATGCTCTTCTTCTTGTCATCCTTCTTCTCATCTTTCTTCTCCTTCTTTTCTTCCTTCTCGTCATCATCTCTATAAGTATCATCGGTCATTATATCTCCCAATACTTGGTTTGGTGTCATGGTGTCCAAACCGCTTCTCACTAGAATGGTGACCAATGTGCCAAATCTTGAAGGTAAGCATCTCAAGAACTTATGGGAGAAGTCCTTGTCCTTCACCTCTTCTCCAAGTGCTTTGAGATCATTGACAAGCACTTGAAGCCTATGAAACATCTCTGGCACACTCTCATCCTCCTTCATCTTGAAGCTTGCAAACTTCTCTTTAAGGATATATGCCTTAGCACCCTTTACAGCTTGAGTGCCCTCAAATGATTCTTCCAACTTCTTTCAAGCTTCATGTGCCGTCTCAATATTCTTGATTTGCTCAAATGTTCTTTCATCAATTGCATCATGAATGGCACTTAGAGCAATGTCATTGTTTTGGAGAAGCACTTCTTCGGCCACGGTGGGATTCTCTAGATCTTCAATCTCAATTTTGGTTTCTATCACCTTCCAAACCTTTCTATTGATTGACTTGATGTGTGTGGTCATCTTTGACTTCCAATAAGGATAATTTGTGCTATCAAATTGGGGTAGCTTCTTGGTGTTGTTGATTTGAGCCATTTTTACACCGAAGGTTGTTAAGCCTCAAATCACGGTGACTTTGGCTTTGATACCAATTGAAAGGTCCTAATGGCTAGAGGGGGGTGAATAGCCTAATAAAATTTCTACAACAACACTTAACAAAGTAGTTAGACAATTATGAGGCAAAGCAAGTGTTGCGCTAGCCTACTCAAAACGCAAGCCACCTACCACAATTCTAGTTTAGATAGTATCTATTCACACAATAGCTATGATACTACTCTATGTTAGTGTGCTCTCAAAGGCTAACTAAAGAGCCACACCAACCAACCAAGCAAGCTCTCACAACTAACTACACTAAAGAGCTTGACAACTAGTTTGCAGTAATGTAATGAGAGTGATCAAGAAGGTTATACCGCCATGTAGATGAAGGAACCAATCAATCACAAGGATGAATAACAATGAAGACCAATCACCTTAGAATCAATGATGAACACAATGATTTTTACCGAGGTTCACTTACTTGCCGGCAAGCTAGTCCTTGTTGTAGCGATTCACTCACTTGGAGGTTCACGCGCTAATTGGCTTCACACGCCAAACCCTCAATAGGGTGCTACACAACCAACACAAGATGAGGATCACATAAGCCACAAGCAATCCACTAGAGTACCTTTTGGCTCTCCACTGGGGAAAGGTCAAGAACCCCTCACAATCACCATGATCAGAGCCGGAGACAATCACTAACCTCCGCTCGATGATCCTCGCTGCTCCAAGCCGTCTAGGTGGTGGCAACCACCAAGAATAACAAGCGAATCCCATAGTGAAACATGAACATCAAGTGCCTCTAGATGCAATCACTCAAGCAATGCACTTGGATTCTCTCCCAATCTCACAAAGATGATGAATCAATGATGGAGATGAGTGGGAGGGCTTTGGCTAAGCTCACAAGGTTGCTATGTTAATGGAAATGGCCAAGAGAGTGAGCTTGAGCCGGCTATGAGGCTTAAATAGAAGCCCCCACAAAATAGAGCCGTTGTACCCCTTCACTGGGCACAACATGGGCTGACTAGACGCTCCGGTCCAATCGACCGAACGCTGGCCCTCAGCGTCCGGTCACGTGATTCACGCCATGTGTCCCCTGCTTCAAATACTGTTCATCAGATTTCAACGGTCATCAGTTGACCGAACACGTCAGTTAGAAAGTGACCGGACGTTGGACCTCAGTGTCCGGTCGTTTCCAGTAAGGTTCCAAACATGAATTTTCATGATCGGACGCGTCTGGTCAGGCCCGATCGGACTCACCCAGCGTCCGGTCATTCAATGTCTCCTCTGTGCACCTCACATCAGCGTACGTCAGCACTGACCAGACGCACCATGCTAGCGTTCGATCGTAGAGCGACCCAGCGTTCAGTCATTTGACCGATGCCAGCGTCTTCGCTGATACATCTGACCGAACATGCCGGTCCAACCATGGCCAGCGTCCGGTCACTCCCAATGACCTCCATCTTTTCTTTCTAGGGCACCGGTGGAGTTTCTTACCCTTGCTCCCAAACTTCACCACCCTTTATCAAATGTGCCTACCACCAAGTGTATCACCTTGTGCACATGTGTTAGCATATTTTCATAAACATTTTCAAGGGTGTTAGCACTCCACTAGATCCTAAATGCATATGCAATGAGTTAGAGCATCTAGTGGCACTTTGATAACTGCATTTCGATACGAGTTTCACCCCTCTTAATAGTATGGCTATCAAACCTAAATGTGATCACACTCTCTAAGTGTCTTGATCACCAAAACAAAATAGCTCCTATAGTTTATACCTTTGCCTTGAGCTTTTTGTTTTTCTCTTTCTTCTTTCCAAGTCCAAGCACTTGATCATCACCATAGCATCATCACCATCATGCTATGATCTTCATTTGCTTCATCACTTGGAATGTGTTACCTATCTCATGATCACTTGATAAACTAGGTTAGCACTTAGGGTTTCATTAATTCACCCAAAACCAAACTAGAGCATTCACTAATTCAAGTAAGCAGCAACAACTCTACTGATTCATAGCAACACCTCTACTGATTCAAGTAAGCAGCAACATCGTGGGGCATTTCATCAAACACATAGCGGGCAGTGAGCCACGCACTCACCATGGGGGTGGGAAAGCAGCTAGTCGCACGCTCCTGAAGGCCTCAGCGGTGGGAGTGCAGGCGTGGAGGAGGAGGGGCACATATGGCCTCATGGACAAGGAACGAGGGCACGGATGGCACGATGCTCGGGCTTGGGGCGGTGCTCTGGCGTGGGGCGGTGCATGGGCGTCGACGTCGAAGAAGAGGAGCATGGGGCTAGGAAGGGCGGCGTGGGGGGTGGTGCTTCAGCGGTGCAGGGGGAGGGGTTGGCATAGGATTGAAATGAATTTAGATAATTTCAACCTGCGTCTCTTTTATACCAGTAGCTCATCACTACCGGTTCTACTTATAAACCGATAATGATGGGGTACATCATTGCTGGGTCATTCTCCAAACCGGTAGTGATGTGGTGTAGAAATTAGATGTTAAGTAGGATAACTTTTCATTTCCTTTCGAATTCCTCCGACTGGCTCAATGGTTAAGACCCCTCAACTTAGCCCCAAGACCTGTGTTCGAGTCCTAGGTGGCCCAAATTTTTTTGTTCAATTTTATAAATTATTAAATGACTTTAGAAAATGGCTCATCACTGCCGGTTGTAAGTCTAAACCGACAATGATGAAGAAATATCACTTCTAGGCCATTCTTTAAACCGATAGTGATTGCGGTGTAGCGATTACAGCATAAGTAGGTTATCTTTTCTATTTCTTTCGAATACCTTCGACTGGCTCAACGATTAAGACCCCGCAACTTAGCCCCTGAGACTTGTGTTCGATCCTAGGTGGCCCAATTTTTTGATTTAATTTTATAATTTATTAAGTGGCCTAAAGGTCAAAAAGAAAAAATAAATAAACATTGGCACACATACTATACTAGCGCAGCGGTTAAGTATCTGAACTCTGTAGCCCGAGACCCGAGCTCGAACCTGAGGGCTGGCAATTTTTTTTAATTTTTTATATCACTGCCAGTTTTCAAAATAAACTGACAGTGATAACCAGCATCACTGTCGGTTTCTTCTCATCAATATCGGTTTTTTAAAACCGATAGTGATGTTTATATATATTAAAATTTTTCTTTTATATACTGAATAAATAGAAGCATATGTATTCCTATGTTGAAATATCTTGAAATTTTTTTGGCAAGCTTGTACACCCAAATTAAGACCCCACACAGGATTTTAGGTTTTTTTTATCAATTTTTTTATTTATTATATTTTTCTGTGTGCTGAATGAGACAAAAGAGGGTGAATTTCATCTTGGACCCAATAGATTTTTTTTATCCACCTCCACAAAATTATTATCCCGAGGGCACATTAGAGCCTATATAAAAGTTTGGCACCATTCTGGATCTTTTTGTGGGTAGACTCAATTCAACCTATAATTAATCGATGTTGTCGCGTGGAAATTCAATTAAACCTCATAAAGTAGCAAACCATCTCCAGAAAATTCCAAACTTGGTGTTTCCTTCACACGTGGCACGTGCAAGCCTAAGAAAAAGTTTGAGACCAATACGACACCGGAATGCGTATGAACCACAGAAACCTTGATAACCTATGTGTATAGTCATGGTTCGATAAAAGGGCACATGTAACTCTGTGATGCATGTATACTCCGCGCTATGTCAAAATGGCTTGAATTTTTTTGGCAAGCATGTACACCCAAATTAAAACCCCACATAGGATCTGAGGTTTTTCTGATCAATTTTTTTTATTTATTATATTTTTCTCTATGCCGAATGAGACAAAAGATGGTGAATTTCATCTTGAACCCAATAGATTTTTTCATCCACCTCCACAAAATTCTTATCCCTAGGGCACATTAGAGCCTGTGTAAAAGTTTGGCACCATTCTGGATCTTTTCATGGGTAGACTCAGTTCAACCTATAATTAAACGGTGTCGTCGCGTGGAAATTCAATTATACCTCAAAAAGTAGCAAACCATCTCCAAAAAATCCCAAACTTGGTGTTTCCTTCACACATGGCATGTGCAAGCCTGAGAATAATTTTGAGACCAATATGACACCAGAATGACTATGAACCACAGAAACCTTGATAACCTATGTGTATAGTCATGGTTCGATGAAAAGGCACATGTACATCTGTGAAGCATGTATACTTCGTCTATGTTGAAATGGCTTGACATTTTTTTGGCAAGCATGTACACCCAAATTAAGACCCCACACAGGATCTGAGGTTTTTCTGCTCATTTTTTTATTTATTATATTTTTCTCTATGCCAAATGAGACAAAAGAGGGTGAATTTCATCTTGGACCCAATAAATTTTTTCATCGACCTCCATAAAATTCTTATCCCTAGGGCACATTAGAGCCTATGTAAAAGGTTGGCACCATTCCAGATCTTTTCGTGGGTAGACTCAATTCAACCTATAATTAAATAGTGTCGTCACGCGGAAATTCAATTAAATCTCAGAAAGTAGCAAACCATCTCCGAAAAATCCTAAACTAGGTGTTTCCTTCACACATGCCATGTGTAAGCCTAAGAAAAAGTTTGAGACGAATATGACACCGGAATGTATATTTCTAGTTGCCCAACAAATATTGCACGAATTACATGCATGACAATAATTAAACACACAAAGCCGTACAAATTAAAATTAGAACCCAATTAAACTACGAACTTGAAAACCTAGCTAAATAAACATTAATTACTATCAGAATCACGACCGGGTTCGATCAGGCCACGCACACTAACATACCTCTGTAGCCATATATGGTAATTGATGTCACGGATTATGTATCTGCTTATATCGATAAAGTCCAATGCCCGTATGAGTGTACTCTCTCGTGCCTCATAATACCAAAAGAATGGTCAGCCATAGATGTAACCTACTGAATGACCACTGCCCCTGTTAGTAATCCTTATACAGTACTGGCATCCTTCTACAGTGAGCTGGCTGAGGTTACCATTGCAGAAGTCCTAATCATACCCGAGTTGCTCCATAGCTTGGTCTAGAACGGCCCACAAGCCACATACAGCATAGGTAAGGTCCTAGAGCGCAATCTACATGCAGAGAAAAAGAAAAAAATTAGAGAATGTTATTACAATAATAAACAACAAATAACTATGACTTAGGTATAAGTAACCATTTTACCACATCCGCACGGTTGTAGCTCGCAAACCATTCGTTTGCTTGCGGGACGGGAATATCACCAGCCTTCAAAGCAAGTGCCTTGAAGTGCGAGAAATTAGGCACATCATAGCAAACACATCGAAGTGCCTATAAACAGATGTGCACGGCACTAAATTGGGCACTTATCATGTCTAGGCTCTGTCTTCCCATCTCGTGGATATGGTTCCGATGATTTGCACCCCTCAAAGGGATAGAAAAACTGAGTTCACATGTCCATAGCCGACCACTTGCATAAGATGTCGTGTTTTCGACGATGTCCGAGATAAAGAATCAGCTAAGTGCTATTCATAGCCAATCTATTGGGGGTATAGTCTGCGACATATATATATGCAACAATGATATTAAACTAATTACACTTATTTGTTAGCATCAAAAAACAAAAGATGTTGGAAAGTATTTCATACAATAGCTAGAATAGGGAACCGTGGAATGGCCACATTAGGAGCGAATGGCTCATCGCCAGGGTAAAAACCTAGTTGTTGTGGTGGGGGAGGTCCGTTGTTCATACCACCTAATCAATAAAATGCCAAAAAATATGAACATAAAATATATGCACAAAAAATTCTTCCAAGTAAAATGTGGCAACAAAATTAAATAAAGATCGAATGCAAGGAATAAGAATATATATAAATGTAGAATGCAAAGAAACATGAATATAAATATAGATCAAATGAATATAGATAGAATATTGGAGAAGACAACATATCAATACCATTGAAAAATGTAGGAGCCATGACCAAATCACATAGAGAGAGAGTGGATTTCTTGAGAAGTGAGAGTGAAATGTGAGAAATAAGACTGTGAGAGTTCGTGGGTGGGTGGGATCGATGTATGTGGCCAGTAGTTTGTTTTATATAGGGGGGCATGGACATCACTGTCGGTTTTTAAGTAGAACCGACAGTGAAAGTTAATATCACTGCCGGTTTTTAAATAGAACCGACACTGAAAGTTAATATCACTGCCGGTTTATAAGTAGAACCGATAGTAAAGGTGCATATATGTAAAGGATATATTTATTTAGATAGTACAGTGGGAAAGTTTTAACAACAATGATATATTTATTTAGATAGTAATGAAATACATCAAAAAATAACAAAAATATTAGAAATAAATTACATATACGATAACAAAGACCTTACACTAAAATTCCATATACGATAACAAAGATCTATTTGCGTATAGGTCAATGTTACAATCAATGTGTATCAACACATTATAATGTAACCACCTCAGTAGCATTCTTCTAGCACCAACTAGGGTCAAACAGCAGCACCGAGGTGGTCTACGAGCTATACCAGTTGGAGATGACAAGGTGGCATCTATGAATCCGCCTTGTCAGTACATGGCCTTTTTCCAGATGCGCACCGTAGCAAATGGCTCAATGAACCTCGTGACATCTCCAATCTTCGGTGTTGCTCTATCTTCAATAGCATTCTTCTAGTACCTCTTGGGTGCACCATTTTGGTGGACTACGACGCATAATGATATCTGTAGTTTGTTGTGAGAGAAAAACATTATATCATGGCTGATAAGGCCTGGCTGAAACCAACATGCATGGAGAGGCTAGCTCCTAGCCGAGGGCCATTTTATAGAGGCTAGCAGTCGTGGTACATTTTTATTTCTAAACTAAACTTGTCGGGGTAGGTGGGAGCAGTGTTTCAACTATTGTGGTCAGCGGGACCACTGTTGGCATGTGAGGAGCATCTACACATTGCAGTCAGTTTTATTTTAAAAACCAACAGTGAATGGAGCCTTCTATGTCGGTTTGAGCAACCAACTGTGATAGAAGCTATCACTACCGGTTTTAAAACCAAAACCGGCAGTGAAGGGCCCTGCCGCCATCGTAGCCAGTTAGGGGTTAAGTAGTATAACTTTTCCCTTCCTTTCGAATTCCTCCGACTGCCTCAATGGTTAAGACTCCGCAACTTAGCCCTCGAGACCCATTTTCAAGTCCCAAGCGACCCAAATTTTTTGTTTCAATTTTATAAATTACTTTGGGAAATTATTCATCACTGTCAGTTCTAATAATAAACTGACAGTGATGAGGAACCATCACTACCAGGCCATTCCTCAAACCGGCAGTGATGGGGGTGTACCAGATATGGGTTAAGTAGTATAACTTTTCCCTTCCTTTCGAATTCCTTCAACTGCCTCAATGGTTAAGACTCCACAACTTAGCCCTCGAGACCCGTGTTCAAGTCCCAGGTGGCCCAAATTTTTTGTTTCAATTTTATAAATTATTAAATCAATTTTCTCTGTGCACCTTCTTTCTCCGTGGCCTTCTTAGCGTTCCTCTTCATCTCGGCCTGATCTGGAGACTGGAACAGTACACGCATCAAGTAAATGGATCACTCAACAGTCAACACACAAGACATAGGCATTCCCATTCACATCTCTAGGAGCACATACATCAATGATCAATGAAGGTTGGAGGAGGAATGGAGCTACTACACCTTTGATCAATGCCGACTGTGGGTTGGGCTCCTTCAAGTATTGTGAGCAGGGACTACAAACTGGTTGTGGGACTAGTGGCGTCGAGGAGCTGTGGATCCCTCACTACACTACAAGAAATTCTTCTTTTTAAGACAAAATCCCTCATGACGAGGCCTGTTTTCGTCATATAATGTAACATAATATGACGAAAAGTTATGTGTCGTCATAAAATTATGAGACCCAAAAGTATTTATGACAACATCATTTCTTGTGTCACATAAAGGTAGCAAGTTTCGTCACAAATTGTCAAGCGGCAGGAGTCGGTTGATGGTTGTGAATTTTTGATGATTTAGATAGTTTTTATATGACGATAGTAGACCATCACTGAATGTTTTATCAAATATGACGACCCCCAATGTCATAAAATACCCCAGTACGCGGTGGAGCCTTGACCCATGACAGTTGGGCTCAGAGCTTGGCCTAGGCCCATGTAAAAAATGTAGAGGGGGCCCAGGTGGAAGGAGGCAGGCCGAGCCTAAAATAGAAGGCCCGAGAGATGTCTTTTTCTTTTTCTTTCTTTTTTTTAATTTATAAATCACTTGTTCATCATGAACAAGAACGATTTCTCTTTTTAATTTCTGGTTAAAACTTGTAACTAGTCTTTCTCCCACATATTAACTCCAAATGTGATGATTTTTTCCTAAATTTTTCTAAAATCATTATCTATCAAGTTAATGTATTGATTTTGGTCATCTTTTCTTGTGACAAAGTTTGACCAATTCAAATTTTAAATTTAAAAAAAAATAACGACTTCAAACTAGATTTTGAAACCCAAAATGATTTCAAATGAAAAAGTCATAGACATAAAGGTTGTATAATTCATCAAGATCTACACTTTTTATTTTGGTCATTTGTTCATCTGATAAAGTTATAGTAACGTTGTTCACAAATTTTACACATCTCTCTCATAGTTTATGAAACTATAAGAGAGATCTGTAAAATTTGTGAACAACGTTACTATCATTTTGTCGAATGAACAAATGACCAAAACAAAGTTTGTAGATCTCAATGAGCTTTACAATCTTCTTGTTGATGACTTTTTCATTTGAAATTACTTAGTACCCTAAAATTATGTTCGAAATTCTAATATTTTGAAATTTAAAATTCAAACTGTTCAAACAAAGTCATATGAAAAAATAACCAAAACAAAGAAGGTAGATCTTGATGAGTTGTACAAACTTGGTATTCATAACTTTTCTAGTTGAGACCATCTAGGGTTTCGAAAACTGGTTTGGGGCTGTCAAAATTTAAAAATCCAAAATTTGAATCGTTCAAACTTTGTCAAATGAAAAGTTGACCAAAACAACAAATGTAGATCTTGATGAGATTAACAAACTTGGTATTCATGAATTTTCTATTTGAAACTATTTAGAGCTTCAAAAACTAGTGTCAAAGTGTCATTTTTTTAAAATTTAAAATTTGACTTGGTCAAACTTTGTCAAACGAGACACTAAATGACCTCAGATGAAAAACTTTTGAATACAAAGGTGTTAGAACTCATCAATATCTACAATTGTTATATAGGTCATTTTTTCATTTGAGAAAGTGTTAGTAAACACTAGTCACAAAATCATGAATCTCACATAGAGTTTATGAAACTATACGAGAGACTTGTCAATTTAGAACTAAACTTTCCTAACACTTTCTCAAATGCAAAAATAACCTATATAACAATTGTATATCTTGATGAGTTATACAAACTTGGTATTCATGACTTTTCTAGTTGAGACCATCTAGGGTTTCGAAAACTGGTTTGGAGCAGTCAAAATTTAAAAATCCAAAATTTGAATCGTTCAAACTTTGTCAAATGAAAAGTTGACCAAAACAACAAATGTAGATCTTGATGAGCTTAACAAACTTGGTACTCATGACGTTTCTATTTGAAACCATTTAGAGTTTCAAAAACTAGTGTCAAAGTGTCATTTTTTTTTAAATTTAAAATTTGACTTGGTCAAACTTTGTCAAACGAGACACTAAATGACCTCAGATGAAAACTTTTGAATACAAAGGTGTTAGAACTCATCAATATCTATAATTGTTATATAGGTCATTTTTCCTTTTAAGAAAGTGTTAGCAAACACTAGTCACAAAATCATAAATCTCACATAGAGTTTATGAAACTATACGAGAGACTTGTCAATTTAGAACTAAACTTTCCTAACACTTTCTCAAATGCAAAAATAACCTATATAACAATTGTATATCTTGATGAGTTATACAAACTTGGTATTCATGACTTTTCTAGTTGAGACCATCTAGGGTTTCAAAAACTGGTTTGGAGCAGTCAAAATTTAAAAATCCAAAATTTGAATCGTTCAAACTTTGTCAAATAAAAAGTTGACCAAAACAACAAATGTAGATCTTGATGAGATTAACAAACTTGGTATTCATGACTTTTCTATTTGAATCCATTTAGAGTTTCAAAAACTGGTGTCAAAGTGTCTTTTTTTTTAAATTTAAAATTTGACTTGGTCAAACTTTGTCAAACGAGACACTAAATGACCTCAGATGAAAAACTTTTGAATACAAAGGTGTTGGAACTCATCAATATCTACAATTGTTATATAGGTCATTTTTCCATTTGAGAAAGTGTTAGTAAACACTAGTCACAAAATTATGAATCTCAGAGAGTTTATGAAACTATTGTCAATTTAGAACTAAACTTTCCTAACACTTTCTCAAATACAAAAATAACCTATATAACAATTGTATATCTTGATGAGTTATACAAACTTGGTATTCATGACTTTTCTAGTTGAGACCATCTAGGGTTTTGAAAACTGGTTTGGAGCAGTCAAATTTTAAAAATCCAAAATTTGAATCGTTCAAACTTTATCAAATAAAACGTTGACCAAAACAACAAATGTAGATCTTTATGAGCTTAACAAACTTGGTATTCATGACTTTTCTATTTGAAACCATTTAGAGTTTCAAAAACTGGTGTCAAAGTGTCATTTTTTTTAAATTTAAAATTTGACTTGGTCAAACTTTGTCAAACGAGACACTAAATGACCTCAGATGAAAAACTTTTGAATACAAAGGTGTTATAACTCATCAATATCTACAATTGTTATATAGGTTATTTTTCCATTTGAGAAAGTGTTAGTAAACACTTGTCACAAAATCATGAATCTCACATAGAGTTTATGAAACTATACGAGAGACTTGTCAATTTAGAACTAAACTTTCCTAACACTTTCTCAAATGCAAAAATGACCCATATAACAATTGTAGATCTTGATGAGTTATACAAACTTGGTATTCATGACTTTTCTAGTTGAGACCATCTAGGGTTTCGAAAACTGGTTTGGAGCAGTCAAAATTTAAAAATCCAAAATTTGAATGGTTCAAACTTTGTCAAATGAAAAGTTGACCAAAACAACAAATGTAGATCTTGATGAGCTTAACAAACTTGGTATTCATGACTTTTCTATTTGAAACAATTTAGAGTTTCAAAAACTAGTGTCAAAGTGTCATTTTTTTTAATTTAAAATTTGACTTGGTCAAACTTTGTCAAATGAGACACTAAATGACCTCAGATGAAACACTTTTGAATACAAAGGTGTTAGAACTCATCAATATCTACAATTGTTATATAGGTCATTTTTCCATTTGAGAAAGTGTTAGTAAACACTAGTCACAAAATCATGAATCTCACATAGAGTTTATAAAACTATACGAGAGACTTGTCAATTTAGAACTAAACTTTCCTAACACTTTTTCAAATGCAAAAATGACCCATATAACAATTGTAGATCTTGATGAGTTGTACAAACTTGGTATTCATGACTTTTCTAGTTGAGACCATCTAGGGTTTCGAAAACTGGTTTGGAGCAGTCAAAATTTAAAAATCCAAAATTTGAATGGTTCAAACTTTGTCAAATGAAACGTTGACCAAAACAACAAATGTAGATCTTGATGAGATTAACAAACTTGGTATTCATGACTTTTCTATTTGAAACAATTTAGAGTTTCAAAAACTTGTGTCAAAGTGTCATTTTTTTTAAATTTAAAATTTGACTTGGTCAAACTTTGTCAAATGAGACACTAAATGACCTCAGATGAAAAACTTTTGAATACAAAGGTGTTAGAACTCATCAAGATCTACAATTGTTACATATGTCATTTTTTCATTTGAGAAAGTGTTAGTAAACAGTAGAGTTTCAAAGTGTCATTTGTGAACAATTGTTATATTGTTGACATATTTTTTATTTAAAATTTGTTATTATCCTATAATTTTTGTATTTACAACTTTTTCATTTGTATTCATTTGGTACTCAATATATTTATATAACATATCTACTTTGAAAATAGAAAAATAAAAAACAAATGAATATTGGGCCACGTAGGGCTCCAGAATTTAAAGAAAATAGAGCGTGTGGCCAAGACGGGCGCACACGGTGTCCACGGTAGCAAAATTATTTTCACTCCTCGGATTCCTGATGAACGGTGCTCCTGTCTCCTCCCGAGCCACTCTACAGCCAAATATATACTGGATCCAAACCCTAGCTCTCTCTCGCGTCCGCATCCATGCCTCCTCCCTCTCCCTCCTTTCTCGCGGTGGCGGCGCGGCTTCCAGGCGAGGCCGGGCACCTCGCCCCGACGAGGCTGGCTCTCTCTCACGTCCGCATCCGCGCCTCCTCCCTCTCCCTCCTTTCCCACTGTGGCGGCGCAGCTTCCAGGCGAGGCCAGGCATGGCGCCTCGGCGAGGCTGCCCCCAGGAGCGGCCGCAACCCAGCGCGGCGGCGCCCCGCGTGGCGGCGGCCACAGCCGCGAGCATGCCCTGGCGGCGGACGCAGGCCTAGGCGAGCATGCCCGGCTCCTCCCGATCCCTCCTCCCTCGGAGCTCCGGGCGCGGGTGTGAGGCGAGGGCGCTCCCCGGTGCGGCATGGTGGCGCGGCAGCCCCCAGCGTAGGTTTCTTCTTCCTCTGGTGATTTTGGGCCAAATATTCATGGATCTGGTGCTTTTGCTTTGAGATTTCTTGATTCCGAATCTGGTTGTGTACAGCACGGCAGCCCCGGTGAGGAAGGCCCTCGACGCGGCGGCCTCTGGTGCGGCGGCCCCGGTGCGCGTGGCCCCTGGTGCGGCCGCGGAAGACCCAACAACCATCCGTCACGGTCCGCTGGGGATTCTGTCCTTAACACATAGCAAGGACCCAAGCTTTACAAGCGCACAACCTGTACGTATTTGATTCTTGTTAATTTTTTTTGTGAATCTCGGAGCCGAGTCTAATTATTGCTTTGTGTTCTGTACTAGGCCTGCAATGTGACGGTTTCCTTCAGGGGTTTAGGGTTTCCCAGTAATTGCATTTTGATGTTCCTTTTGCTGTTAATTTTGTCAAGGTGTCCATATAGAATTGTAGAGTAATTAAAAAGGGCTGTCAGGTATGCATCCTCTGTATATGATCTTTCAACTTTTGCTCTGATCCATTATTTATTTTGCTTCTAGGTTTCTAGCTCAAAGTTAATATTTCCTGAATTATGAAGCATTTGAAATGCCAACAGAGAGTTAATGTTCTGAAAAGGCAGCTTTTAATCATGCTAATAAAGTGTTCTGAAGAAACTGTGAATAGTTGGATAACAATGCTAAATTTATTATGTTGTTAAATTCATGCTAGCTGTGTCATGTTACACCCCTAGACTATCATTTTACAAATGAAAATATTTCAATATTCCATTATACAAATATGATGTACTGAACTTGCATATTATTACAGGATGCTTGGCCTGTAATGGTTTTTGGACAATAATCATGTCTCTATAAATGAATAGATGAGATGTTGATCTCACCTATGTTGCTTGTACCAAAAGTTGGTTTGAGTGCACTGTGATATTAATCCAATCCAAGCAAGTTTGGTGATTCTGATCTTTGATTCAGGTGTGTCGCTAGGCAGGTTGGCGAGCGGCTAGGTGAGGTTGTGTCATAGTCTGTAGGTCAGGGCAGTGGCCGGACATTGGCTGTCCAATTAAAGTTTACATGGATGTTGCAGGCTGAGGCACAGAGAACCCTGACTTGAAGCTTCATCAAATCCATACACAAGCAATCAAGTTTAGTTCTCTACCTTTATTTATCTCAATCTAACCAAACACAATATCACAGGTGATTCATTTAGGAAAGAAAAATACTTTTGAAGTCATCTATATTTTGCTATGGAAATAAGATCACCTGGGATGCTTTTGGACATGTAGTATTACATCCGTCTAGCATGGTAGCATTGGTATTTCAAATCAGGAAAAAGTTACTCTTTACAACCTGCATTTATGTCTAGGCAAATGGCATGACAAGCCATTGATTTTGCAACCTTCAGGGGCAGTAGTAGCTGACTAGCTAGCAGCGAGGCGAGCGGCCCTGCCTAGAGCGTTCTGCAGAACAGCAATTGTACTTGTCTACTTGAGCATGGCTTGCTAGCAAGGTAATCATTACATGGAGCCACCTCAAAATCAGGGTATTTTGATTTACTATCTTTAATTTCTGAACTATATCTTTGTATAGGACATTTGCATAGGACATTTTTCTCTTCATTGTTTCTTTTCAGATAACAGATAGGGTCATGGGCGTTGTTTGCTGGGCTGTTGGCTGGAACTTGGCGCTAGCTGTTGGCTACTGGCTGGAACTTGTTTGGTGCAAGAACTTGGCTCTAGGTGCTGGCTGGAACTTGATGCTAGCTGCTAGAATTTGTTTAGTTGGCTGGATCATTTTGTGTTCATGTTTTTGTTGTAATTTTGTATGGAAACATGTATTCTAGAACATGCGCCTTTGTATGGTCGTTATGATATTATGGAATTGGTTATATGGTTTATTATTATTTCAATTGGGTCAGCCCATAATATGGGCCTGGGCTGGAAATGTTGGGCTCACAATATTTGACGTTACCCTATTGTCATAATAACCTGTCCTCCCACGTACCATTTGTGACGGTTCGTACATTATGTGATGCGTTGACTAAACAATATGTGACAGTTATAGTTGTCATAAAAGGTAACAATAGGTGACGATAGAACGTTACCGTCACAAAAGGTCTTGACATTTTGTGACGGTGGCCCATAAAATCGTCACGAGGTACATTATGTGACGGTCGTTATATGACAACCGGCGTGACGCTGCTTTTTCGTCATAAAGTACTTTTTATGATAATTTCTGTACTTTACATGACAGTTCCGGTTTGTCATACAAGCCCCGATTTTTTGTAGTGCTACTAGTAGTAGCTCGGAAGAGAATGGCCACCCCAATGTCCTTCTATTGGAAGTCTAGACATATATATTTATATTTATATTTAGCTAGTGTTTAAATTCAGAGAGTAAAGTTTAGAAATGTTACATATGGTGTCTAATCGAGTGTTTAAATAGTAATAAGGTCAGTCTCAATGGTAGTTTTAAATAACTTTTATTCTCATTAATTGCTATGATACGTTGGCATATTTGCTAAGTTGGCAGAGTATTAATGAAGGGGGGAGAGGAGATGAGAGTTTCATCAGGATCAAACATCCTTCATGGTTATGTGCATAATGATTACATAGTTAACAATAATCTAACTATCTTTACATGCATCAACAATGAGGGCCTCATTGTGATCAAGCCATACGTAAGCAGGTTTGTCACCCTCTTGAAGGATAGGTAGGGGTACGTTCGCCCTGAATGGTGGCATTTCCTGATAGCATCTGTAGTCTTCTTTGTCTGTCACTCCATCAACACAGACAATCTTCCTTTTCCCTTCTAGGACTACTTTTAGCCTTCCTTTTGTCTTGTTGTCCCTTGCATAGAAGACTTGCATAACATCTCTTGCAAGGACGAAGGGGTCGTCTCTGTATGCGGTCTTAGTGAGATCAACGGTAGTGAACCCTTCGCTGTCAGTGTTGATTTCCTCGAGCCAGACCCACTAGCAGTGAAAAAGAGCTACCTTCAATGGACCATAGGCTAGCTCCCATATCTCCTCTATGAAACCATAGTATGTCGCCTGCACATTGCCATTTTCATCGTGAGCATCAAAACGAACACCACAATTTTGGTATGTGCTCTTTCCATCTTGTTTTTTTTGTGTAAAATGTGAATCCATTGATCTCATACCCTTGGTACTTAAGATATGTACTCAAAGGTTCCTTGGCTAAGGCATCCAGTTGATTACCCAATTTTATTCCAAGAAAGCGACGTCGCAACCAGTTGACAAATTCCTCCTTATGTTTTTTATCTAGCCAAGCCTGTGACCTGCTGAAAGATCTAGTTTGGTTTTGGTTAATTGATGAAACCCTAAGTGCTAACCTAGTTTATCAAAGTGATTATGAGATAGGTAGCACTACTCCAAGTGATGAAGCAATGGCGAAGATCATGACGATGGTGATGGCATGGTGATGATCAAATGCTTGAACTTGAAAAAGAAGAAAGAGAAAAACAAAAGGCTCAAGGCTAAGGTATAAATAGTAGGAGCCATTTTGTTTTGGTGATCAAGACACTTAGCAAGTCTGATCACATTTAGGTTAGATAGCCGTACTATTAAGAGGGGTGAAAACTCGTATTGAAATGCAGTTATCAAAGTGCCACTAGATGCTCTAACTCATTGCATATGCATTTAGGATCTAGTGGAGTTCTAACACCCTTGAAAATGTTTGTGAAAATATGCTAACACATGTGCACAAGATGATACACTTGGTGGTTGGCACATTTGAGCAAGGGTTAGAAACTTCACCGGCGGAGTGTCCACCCGTAGAGTGCGGACAGTCCGACGGTGCTACCAGCGCCCTAGACAGAAAAGACAGGGGTTCACAGAGTGACCGGACGCTGGTGTTGTAGTGACCGGATGCTGGGTTTATCCAACCTAGTTCATCACCTTAGAGATGTCCTACAATTTTTGTGAAAAAGAAAGATGAGACCCTGAGATTATGTGTTGACTATCGTCCATTGAATGAAGTGACAATTAAAAATAAATATCCCTTACCTCGGATAGCTTTACTTTTTGATCAACTGGCTGGAGCCAAGGTTTTCTCCAAGATTGATTTGAGGTTAGGTTACCATCAAATAAAAATTAAGCCTGAAGATATTCCCAAAACGACATTTACCACCAGATATGGATTATATGAATACCTGGTAATATCTTTTGGTTTGACGAATACCCCAGCTCATTTCATGTATCTGATGAATTCAGTATTCATGCCTGAGCTAGATAAGTTTGTAGTGGTGTTTATTGATGACATCTTAGTATATTCCAAGAACAAGAAAGAACATGCGGAACATCTCAGAATTGTTCTGACCCGCCTAAGAGAACATCAGTTGTATGTCAAGTTCAGTAAGTGTGACTTTTGGCTAAAGGAAGTACAGTTCTTAGGGCATGTCTTATCCGCTGAAGGAGTTGCAGTAGATCCAAGCAAAGTTAAGGATATACTAGATTGGAAACCACCAACCACTGTTCATCAGGTTCGGAGTTTTCTAGGAATGGCGGGTTATTACTGTCATTTTATTCTAGATTTCTCTAGAATATCCAAGTCCATCACTGGGTTGTTGAAGAACCAAGCCAAGTTTGTCTGGTCATCTGATTATGAAGAAGCTTTCCAGACTTTGAAGAGATTGTTAACCACTGCACTAGTATTAGCACAGCCTGATATCGAGAAGTCGTTTGACGTTTATTGTGATGCTTCGGGTATTGGTATTGGGTGTGTATTGATGCAAGAAGGCCGAGTCATTGCCTATGCTTCCAGACAACTTAAGCAACATGAAGAATATTATCCAACTCATGATTTGGAGTTAGCAGTAGTTGTCCATGCCTTGAAGATTTGGAGGTATTACCTGCTTGGTAATACTTGCCATATTTATACAGATCACAAGAGTTTAAAGTATATCTTTACTCAATCGGAATTGAATATGCGGCAAACAAGATGGTTGGAATTGATTAAAGATTATGACCTGGAGGTGCATTACCATCCTAGTAAAGCAAATGTGGTTGCAGATGCACTCAGTCGTAAGAGTCATTGCAATTGCCTGACAGTAAAAACAATGGATCTGACTTTATGTCAAGAGATGGAGAAGTTGAATATAGAGATAATTCAACAAGGTAGTTTGAACAATATAATTGTTGAATCAACTATTCAAGACCAAATTATTGCCGCTCAGAAAGAAAACAAGGGTACAGCCCATATCAAAGAAAGAGTCAGAAAGGGAAAAGCAGCATGCTTCGGGATAGATGATGCAGGTGTGTTATGGTTTAAGAATCGTGCTCAGAAATCATGGATGGTTCAGAAAGAAAACAAGGGTAATACTATAATGACTCTGTAATGGGATCCTACTCAGAAATCGTGGATGATTCGGGGTTCTCCGAGGACACCCGATAGTCATCTTAAGTTACCGGGAACATATGCATTATCATTAGAGGTCATTGGACAGTGACAGGTGCATGTGGGCCCTATAATTTAGGAGGTTCTGCCACACCCTCGGCTTACTAGAGAACAATGAACTATGCCTGTCTGAAAGAAACAGGGTCGTCTACTGTAACAGATTTCTCCCTGATCATTCCTTTGCCATGTAGTCTTCCCTCATGATGAGATTCTAGAACTCTGACCCTTTTAATGTCTAGATAATATGTGCAAAACTCAATGGCCTCCTCTGTTGACCATCCTTCAACCATGCCTCCTTCTAGCCTAAATCTGTTCCTAACATACCTCCTGAAAACTTTCATCAATCTTTTGAAAGGGAACATCTGATGCAGGTACATTGAGCCAAGGGCTCTAATTTGGTCAACAAGATGAATGAGCAGATGCAATGAGATATCAAAGTAAGTCAGCGGGAAATGCATCTCAAGCCTAACGAGAGTTTTAGCTATGTCCTGCTGCAGCTGCTCTAGCATGGACACATCAATGGCCTTTTTTGAGATTGCGTTGAAGAACGAGCAAAGCTTTATGATTGGGGCACGGACCTTTGGGGGGAGGATACCACATAGGGAAATAGGGGTAGCTGAGTCATAATGACATGATAGTCATGGGCCTTCATAGGGCCATAGTTAAACTTGAGTTCTCTCATGTTCACTAGACTCTTTGGGTTCACACAGTAGCCCATCAGGACATTGAGTTCATTGAAGAAAGAAATAAACGCACGCTTTTCTTCCTTCTTCAATGTCCATGACGCAATCGGAAGTTTGAACTGGCCATTCTCTAGCTCCACGGGATGCAGCTCCTTCCTGATTCCCAAGTGTTGCATGTCTAGGTGTGTGGCTAGTGAATCCTTCAATGTCCCCCTAGTGTCCATCAAGGTGTTAAGAGTGTTAGTGTAGACGTTTTTAGTGATGTGCATGGGATCAAGACAGTGGCGTATACTCAGAAATGGCCAGTAAGGTAGTTTCTAGAAAAATGATTTTTTCTTGCAAACACTCCCATCAGGCGCTGCTTCTACATTGTCCCCCTTCCTAAGAACAACCTCCAGTTTGTTGAGTTCTCAAAGTATCATAGGCACGTCTCGATATTTTGGAGCTAAGCTTTTCTCAATAGTACCGTTGAAATCTTTTCTGTTCCTGCGGTAAGGGTGATCCTTAGGTAGGAACCTATGGTGTCCCATATAAACTATCTTTGAGTTATTTGGCAGATTTACTGCATCGGTGTCGTCCAAGCACTCGACACATCTAGTATAGCCTTTTGTCTTCTCTTCGGACAATGAACCTCGACCTGGCAGGTCGGTAATTGTAGCGATAAGTACTCTCTTGATTGTGACATGTTCCTTTTTGTACTCGTCCCAAACATCCGGCACTCCCTTTTCAAACATCTCCACTAGTTCATCGATCACTGGTTCCAGAAACACATCGATGTCATTCCTAGGATGTCTTGGCCCTTGGATTAGTAGTGGCATCTGGATATACGACCGCTTCATACAGACACAAGGTGGAAGGTTGTATATACAGAGCGTCACTGGCTAGGTGCTATGATTGCTTCTAACCTGGTCGAAAGGATTCATCCCATCTATGCTCAAAGCAAACCAAAGGTGCCTGACCTCTCCACCAATGTCCTTATAGAACATAGTATTGATAGTCCTCCAGTCATGCCCATCAGCGGGGTGCCTCATCATTGTATCTTTCTTACGCACTTCGCTATGCCAGCGTAATAGCTTGGCTGACTTTGCACATGCAAATAGCCTATGCACCCGGGGAGCTATAGGGAAATACCAAACAACCTTTATGGGATCTCCTCTGGTCTTGGTACCCTCATCTGACGGCCCTTCCTTGTACTATGTAGCTTCACACTTGGGGCACTTGTCCCAGTCTTTGTATTTTTCTCTATGGTACAATATGTAATCATTGGAACACGTGTGGATTTTTTCAACCACGAGGCCGATGGGGCAGATCATTTGCTTGGCCAAGTATGTCTTTTCGGGCAACTTGTTTTTTTTCTGGGAGCATTTTCCTTATTATACCCAACAACTGATCGAAGCCTTTATCGCTCAATCTGTTTGTCGATTTGAACTCTAACAGCATGATGTCGGCTTCCAGTTTACTCATTGGACAATCCCTATACAATGGTGTTTTTCCATCTTGTCTCATTTTCTCTAGCTTTCTCAGTTGTCTTTCACTAAGACATCCGGTCTCTACATTACGTAGCAGCTGAGAAATGCCATCGTTATCCTCGGTGTCGTCAGCTAGCGTGTTGCTAAACACATTATTAACTATGGCCATAGGTTCCATGTTGACACCAGGTTCCTCGTTAGCATCGTGGATGGCTACGTCATGCATGTCCACATCATCATCGTTTTCCTGCAGAACATTCACACCAACCTCGCCATGCATAGTCCATATCGTATAGTTTGGCATGAACCCCCTGGTAATCAAGTGCGATCATATAGACTCAATTAGATGAAAGTTTCTTTGATTCTTGCAATCTTTGCATGGGTAGAAGACAGGGTTCCCATTCCCAGCATGAACTTTGGCATCGGTGATAAACTGGCTGACGCCATGCACGTACCGCTGGTCCATTCGGGACATATGCATCAACTCTCAATCCATCTCTGCACAAAAAATACCGAGACAGTAATTACAAAGAATTAATAAGAAATCGAGCTTCATGAACAACAATTGTAGCTCGAAAGTACCATTTTTGGAAAACATTATTGTACACTAATTATTGGAAAATTGAAATTGGTAGCCCGGCCCTGTAAATTGAAAATCGTAGTAAAAACAATTATTGCACAATATTGAAGAACAACTATTCTACTCTACTTCTAAGAACTAATTATAGCATCACATACTAACAATGATGATCTTGACCACCATGGAATAACTAGCTTGGAATTCAAATATGTTCATAGACACCAACCGTTTGGATAATGGATTCACCACAATTTGAGCCTTGCACAAATGTCCAATTGGAAAAGTGCTCTCTAGAATGGAGAAAGAACTAGAATGAGAATCAAGCAATGTAGCCATCAAAACGAAGCTAATTAAGCAACAAAATCAAAGGAGAGGATGTTTGTTACTAACCTTAAAGCAAAAAGATCAAGCCATTCTTCAGAATCCAAGTGCTAGCTTCATGGTGAACAGAAGCGCAACAATGGAGGGAAGGGCCCAAATGCGCGCCTCTATTCTCGGGATGGAAGAGAGGAGGAAGAACAGGACGGATGCAGCCTTTTTGTGCTGTAGGCTTATCATCGTTGGTTCTTGGCTAGAACCGACAGTGATAGAGCCAAATCACTGTCGATTTGTG
Organism: Miscanthus floridulus; assembly: GCF_019320115.1. NCBI lineage: Eukaryota > Viridiplantae > Streptophyta > Magnoliopsida > Poales > Poaceae > Miscanthus > Miscanthus floridulus. Next base: position 126,570,294 of record NC_089581.1, on the reverse strand, counting down.
GCTTGACCCGGCAGTGATAAGTGGCCGCAAAAACACTGCCGGTTCAAGCCACAAACCGGCAGTGATGTGGTGCTTCACTGCCGGTTTTAGTCCAGCCCCAATCATTTTCTTATTTTCAAGCACATAACCGACAGTGAAGGTACATCACTGCCGGTTCTCAGAAATCCGGCAGTGATGTCCAAATCTGGCGTAGTGAATGTTCATCTAGACTATAGTTTCCCGGCCAAAAAGTTTTAACAGTTGCTGATATGATATATAGGGCCCGTTCGGTAGGGATCCAGCGTTTCAGATCCCGTTTCTCTTCAGAAACGTTACTCTGTTGAAATAGGAATCACTTGGTAAGAATCGGTGAAACGTTTGGCTATTGATCCAGATTCTCCTTGAAATAAACTAGAATCACTGTGAAACACCTATTTGGGTGATTCTCATTCCTATTACAAAAACGAGAAACATTTCTCTGAGAATCCGAAACATTTATGTCACCTATTTAGGTGTTTTGCAGCGATTCTGGTGATTCTACTATGAGTAGATCCGTGGGTTATTTTTTTTATGGAATCTGGGTTGGACTTACATAAGTGCTTGTATTTATTTCAGGCGCAACAGTGCGCCCACAATAAGGTGCATTTGGTGACTTTATAAATATCAATTGAGAACTGCCGGTCCGGTTTTTCAGAGACGCTCATAGAGATAGCCTGTGTCTACGTTTATAGGGACGAGAGTGTATGTGTATAGTGTATTTAAAAAAAAGAAGTATATCGACTATTTTGGAGTAAATTGGGAGAGGTAGTGAGGCAGGCTATTTTAGAAAGAAAATGACTGATTTTTAGACCAACTTTATGTGCATATTCAATGAATGCATCATATACTCGACTTCTTTTACCAAAACTTTTTTGTGTATGCCGTTGAATATATACTGCGCCATGTAAGTGTTGTCCAGCTATTTTGCACCCGAAATACTAGTCTTTTTTTAGCCTTGTTAGTGTGCTGAAATCCAAGAGCTTATTACAAAGTGTGAAAATTCTGTGTGCCGCCGTTGAGCCCAGGCAGCTACCGTACACACACACACACAGAGATATATATATATATATATATATATATATATATATATATATATATATATATATAAACACAAGGTGACCTGGTGCTGTTGGCACAAACTACACTGATTCAGTTTTTGTCGAGAGACACAGAGACACTTGAGTGAGAGACTATATAATGGCGGTCATGATGATGAAGTACATGCCTCATGCTCCGATCACTACTATAAAAATGATTTTTAGTAATGACAGCTTTTTTTTTTGTAGGGGCGGCTCAACTACCAACCGCCCCTACAGTGGGTGAGCTTGGGTGCCATGATTTCAGCCGCCCCTACAAATAGCACGGTAGGGGCGGCTGGTGATACGAGCCGCCCCTATAAATAGGTCGATTTGTAGAGGCGGCTCACTCACCAGCCGCCCCTACTGTTCGATTTGTAGGGGCGGCTCAATCACCAGCCGCCCTGCAGCCCTCTTCTTTCTCCTCGGGTCACTCACTCCAACCCGTCAAAAAAAAGTAGAGAGGCCTTGGGCACCTCCTAAAAATTGCTCTACTAAGGAGGAAAGGTTTTGGTCTTAAATCCTTTGGTGGAGAGGTTGTAGAAGGTAAGAAAATGCTATTCCACACTTTTTTTGAAGTTTTAATGGTTGGTTCATGAGTAATTAGAGTTTTGCTTTTCTCTCTCTTCTATGGTGCTTGAGCTACTTATGAAGCAAATTAGACCCAAGTTTTGAATGTACTAAGATAAATTAGGTAGGGGAACAAGATCATACCCTTATTTGGTCCATGTTTCTTGATTTTAGTGAATAATTAGTTAGTTTTATGGATGTTTCATGTGCATGTAGATCTAAATCTAGGGTTTGTTTTTTTATTAATTTTGTTTTTGTAAATTTATGTTTGATGAAATTAGACTAGGGTTTGCATGAAAGATATTGGGTAAAATATAATTGTTGCTAATTGTTGTCTTTGAAATTGTTTATTATAATCAATAAATATGTATTTTAATTATTTATGGATAAATGGGCATTAATTAATTTTCCTCTATCATGGTGTGTTTGTATGCTTCATGTAATTATATTTGATTTATATTCATATATGTCTGAAGTATACACAATTATTCTCAAGTAATTATTAATTTGATTCATTTATATATATATGAATAAGTAGTCCTTTAATGTTTGTTTTGTTGTTGTTGTAAAAGATGGAGTACATGAACTCTTGGATGTATGGTTCGTTAAGGTTCAAGGCAGGTTTTCGTGAAGAGGTGGATAAATTTATTAAAGCCGCAGAGAAGCATGCAACGACATTGATAGAGAATAAGGATACAATTATTTGTCCCTGTAAAGATTGCAAGAACCGTATGGCATGGACAAATGTGACCATCATCAAATCACATTTGATTATCCCGAGTTTGGCAATGAACAAGGTGGTGATGCTGGTGGTTGTGATGGTAACGACGAAGGTGGTGCCAATAATGATGGTGGAGCACGTGTCGGGGATGAAGATGATTTGCAGAACATGATTCGAGCCTTTGGAGGTCATTCTTTTCATTTGACAAAGTTTGAGCAATTTAAATTTTTAAATTTTAAAAAATAAAAAGTTCTAACGAGATTTTCAACCATTAAATGATTTCAGCTAAAAATTGATGAATACCAAAGTTGTATAACTCATCAATATCTACAACTTTTATTTTGGTCATTTTTTCATCTGATAAAGTGATAGTAAACATTGTTCACAAATCAACATGTCTCTCGTATAGTTTATGAAACTATGAGTCATATGCGAATTTGTGAATAATGTTTACTGATACTTTGTCACATGAAGAAATGACCAAAATAAAAGTTGTAGATAGTGATGAGTTCAACAACTTTTATGTTCACGACTTTTCTAGTTGAAATCATTTAAGGTTTCAAAATCTTGTTTGAAGTTGCCATTTATTGAAATTCAAAATTTCAACTGTTCAAATTTGGTCAAATGAAAAGATGATCAAAATAAAAGTTGTAGATAGTGATGTGTTCAACAACTTCTATGTTTATGACTTTCTTATTTGAAACCATTGAAGGTTTCAAAATCTTATTTGAAGTTGACATTTATTGAAATTCAAGATTTGAACTATTCAAATTTGGTCAAATGAAAAGATGACCAAAATATAAGTTGAAGATCTTGACGAGTTATACAACTTTGGTATTCATCACCTTTACAGCTGAAATCATTTAATGGTTAAAAATCAGGTTTGAAGTTGTCATTTTCTGAAATTCAAAATTTAAATTATCCAAAATTAGTGACAAAGATAGATGACCAGACTAAAATGATAGAGCATGATTTTAGAAATTTTTAGGAGAAAAAACCATCACATTTGGGGTTAGTATGAGGGAGAAAAACTAGTTACAAGTTTTAGCCACAGATTAAAAAGAGAAATCACACTTGTTCATCATTGACCATCATGAACAGTTGTGATTTTTTTTTTAATCTCTGGGTAAAATTTGTAACTAGTCTTTCTCCCTCATACTAACTCCAAATGTGATGATTTTTCTTCCTAAATTTTTCTAAAATCATGCCCTATCAAGTTACTGTGTTGATTTGGTCATTCTTTTCATTTGACAAAGTTTGAGCAATTAAAATTTTAAAAAATAACAAGTTCTAACAAGATTTTCAACCATTAAACGATTTCAGCTGAAAAAGTGATGAATACCAAAGTTGTATAACTCATCAAGATCTACAACTTTTATTTTGGTCATTTCTTCATCTGACAAAGCGATAGTAAACATTGTTCACATATCAACATGTCTATCGTATAGTTCATGAAACTATGAGTCATACGTGAATTTGTGAACAATATTTACTGATACTTTGTTACATGAAGAAATGACCAAAATAAAAGTTGTAGATACTGATGAGTTCAACAATTTTTGTGTTCACAACTTTTATAGTTAAAATCATTTAAGGTTTCAAAATCTTGTTTGAAGTTGCCATTTATTGAAATTCAAAATTTCAACTAATCAAATTTGGTCAAATGAAAAGATGATAAAAATAAAAGTTGTAGATAGTAATGTGTTGAACAACTTGTATGTTCATGACTTTCTTATTTGAAACCATTGAAGGTTTCAAAATCTTATTTGAAATTGACATTTATTGAAATTCAAGATTTGAACTTTTCAAATTTGGTCAAATGAAAAGATGACCAAAATATAAGTTGTACATGTTGATGAGTTCTACAACTTTGGTATTCATGGGTTTTTTAGCTGAAATCCTTTGCTCTTTCAAAATATTTTTTCAAGTTGAAATTGTTTGAATTTCAAATTTTGAATCATTCAAACAAAGTCATATGACAAGATGACCAAACTAAAAGTTGTACATGTTGATGAGTTATACAACTTTTATGTTTACAAAATTTTCATTTTAAGTTATTTAATGTCCTAAAATCATAGTCGAAGTTTTAAAATTTAAATTTTTAATTTCTAATTTTTTTGTTTTCTATATTGTTTTTACTACAATTGTTTTTATATATATTTGTGCATATATAGAATAATACAAAATATTATATATATTTACTTTGTGTTTTTGTGATATAGAAAATACAGAATTAATAATTTAATAAAATAGAAAATATTTGTGGGGGCGGCTAGATTAGGAACCGCCCCTACAAATGCATTTATAGGGGCGGCTAGATCAGGAACCGCCCCTACAAATCGTCTTGGGTATATAAGCACAGGCGCTCAGGTGCCAAAATTTCTTAAGTGTTGGGCGCTGTCTTCTTCCTCCCGACGCCGTCAGGCCGCCCAATCTCCTCCCGACACCGCTAGGGTTTTAGAGCCCGAGCGCCTCGCTCTGCGCCGCTAGCCCCACTGCCCTCCCCCACCTGGACTCAATCTCACTCTCCACTGTCGAGGGAGAGACGAGGTCCCAGCTGACAGATCGACGGCAGCTCCCTTGCCCCAACCTCGGCGGCCCCACAACCCCAGCCTCGGCGCCCCGCTGCTCCTAGCTCGACCGCTCCATCGCCACTGGAGACCACTCCGCGCCTGCATCAGCACCTCGCCATGTCGAATGCCGTCGGAGACCCCATCGCGCCACGACTGCCCCCGCCCTTACCAAACCACTGCCGCAAGAGAGCGTCGCCGCCTGAGGCAACAGGACGACATCGAAGCACCACGACTGCCCCAGCCCTAGACCGCCAACTACCCCTCCGCACCTTTGCGCCCTCGTGGCCGCCCTCGGTACTGGCTTGATCTGTCCCATCCTTTTGCGATCCTCATTTATTGGAGAATTTCTAGGGCTCCATGAATGCGGCTTGTGTGTGCAAATTAATCTATGTGGTGATGTGGATCAGCGTGTGTGTTGCCCTGTGAGCAGAATAAGTGCACATTGGTGTGCAGTCCAATATGAATTTCTTTGGTTCTTCCTAATCTCTGAGCAATAACACTCCCTAGTGCCGCAACCAGCAGGGCAGCCACTAGCTTAGCATGGTCATGAGGGAGCAGCCACAGCCCACAGACCAGCGATGTGTGGGCACGGGCAAAGCAATGTGTGGGCACGGCCCAAATTGGCTGATGTGTGGCTCTACCAGTGATCTGCTTATGGCAACTGTTTTCTGTTCTCTTGTTCATTTAGTGTTCCATTAGTTTTCATCTCAGAGCAAAATGCTGTCGCAGTTCCACAACACTTTAATGCCGCTATGGATATAGAAACACTAGATGGTTTACATGCTTAGTGCAATGCAGGAGAAGATAATCATGCCTCTTTATTTTTTTATCATTACTAACATCCTATGCTGGGGAAAAATAGACCTTTGCTTTTATATTCAAAGGGCCCTTGTGGGCTTGTGGCTGGTTTAGTTTCTTTGTCAACCAATAAAAAGTTTGAAGGGATAGCTTGTTTGTGTATCTGTTAGCTTGTTTGTTAAGTACTTGCTTGGTACACGTGATGTGTGCATCTCCACGAACTTTTTATTTGGTCCACTATTTCTTGAATTGCTATGTATTCAAGCTAGGAATGTGCTGTGTATCTCTAGAGTAATGCTATGGTGAAACAACTTTTGCTACAGTTGCAACACGAGCAAGAGTTAGAACTACTAAAAAGGCAAAAAGTTATCCATGCTGTGATTGCTCTTATAGCTTGGTCGCATCATCGAGGCATTTAGGACTTATGAGACCTAACATGGGCTATCTGCTACTTATACTTTTTCTGCTTTGCTCTGTTTACCCATTATGTTGGCTGCTTGTTTTGATAATGGGTGTTTCTTCCAGTCTTGTTCGAAGCGTGCTGCCAAATTATTTTGCATGCTATGAATCCCTCATATTGTATCTTATCAGTTTATAGTTAAGGCTCCAGGTTATTGTCTTGACTGCCCGCTTAACGGATTTCTGGGCTATGTCCCATTCTTGTAAGTTTAAGCCTTAAGCATTCACTTGTGAGTGTGAAGGCTGGAATATTTTATTCCTTAATCTAAAAAAAGGAATGATTGTTAATTTATCACCCAATGGTAGAAATATCATGTGCTAGCATGTGGAGAGCTTTGCCTCAGATTAGGCTTGCGTGCCTAGCTTAACTGTCTCTTCGTTTAGAGTGGGCTTATATGAGAAATGAGTTATAGAAGCTCTCTAGGAAAAGCTAAGTACATAACCGATTTGTGATGGAAGATAATGATTAGTTACTTCCAAATGAAACTTTACATTAGAACAAGTGTGCTGAGTCCAGTAACAAAAAAAACATGTGCACATTGACATTTCCTTTGTCGACAGAGAACGTTAAGTACTGATACATTGATATGGCATGAGATATGAAGCAACCAGGAGAGAAGATTAGACTTAACTTTTGGTTAGGAAAAGAAGTAGGATGAAAACTCTAAAAGGTTCACTGACCACTAGAGTCTGGACAGTGTTATTATCTAGAAGCAAATTACCTGTCTAGAATTGGTATCCGACAATGAACTGCAAGCATATGTATTGAGGTCCTATATGCTACAAATAAATACAAAAAAAGTGGACCAATGTTGTACCTGATCAGTTTGTAATTTCAGTAATTTATTTCATTTTTCCATTTCAGTATGCATGGTACAAGGGTAATATGATTGTGCTTTTTTTGGCTGCTAAACAGCTATAATATACTTTAGGAGACTAATACTTCATAATCCATCATCTATCCTTAGAGTAAGCACATCACACATTTCATTTTAAAGCTGCAACTTTTCCAGAAATAGGATTCTGAATGTAGTTTGGACACTTTTGTATATGTAGTGGGTGATACAATATGTTCTCCATTCCTTGCCGGCAAATAATGATGCATGATGCATCTATAAGCTGTGGAATGTCAGATGCAAGAGTGCTTTTTTCAGACAGATACTTGTCATTTTTATTGGGTTTATTTCTGGCATCAGACTGTTCTTTAATTTGCCTTCTTCAAACTGTAGATCACTTTCTGCACTCTTTACCAAAGCCAAAGAAATGGAACAAGTGCTTTGCTGTCTCTCAGGATACATGTCCTCTCTCACTTTTACTTAAATAAAAATAGTAAGCACTTAGTTCACATTCTAGATATTTCGCTCGTTGCAATAGCAGCGACATGATCTGGTATAAAACTATCCACCAAGTATATAAGCTTTGCTTGGCAAGGTTACAGCTCTAAGCTCTATCCAGACACCATCACGTGCCTCGGCTCTATGCTCTGCCAAACATGCTCTACAACATAAAGCAAAACCACTGAATGTCTGAAACTCTGAATAACTTGTGGACTTTCATTTTTTTGATGACCTGCCTCTATGATCACATCTTTGATGTCAGCTATGAAAATGGCACGTCCTCTGAAATTGTATTCTTTAATTAGTTTAGCACTTGTAGCTCTATGCCACCCTGTGTGTTAGTACTTAGTAGATCAGTAAACAGTATGCATTGTTTGCCTTCTAAAATGTTTTTTCACGTCCAGTGTATGGTGCACTGTCACATTCACACCATTGAATAAGTAGTATCTCATCAGTCATGGCCCTTGAGAGCAGACTAGATGCACAATCCATGCTAGTCTGGGAGTACCATAAAATTTGGCATATATACTTCGGGCTTAAGCATTATAAACCAAAATATGATTAGTGGTCTCCCAGTCAGTTTAGTTTGTCTTTGTGCTCTTTTTGTAATGACCAACAAAAAAACATCCTAATGTTCTGTTGGAGGCATAGCCATATTTTTAAAGATTGTTCCAGCCTTCCAGAACCAGAACAAACTAGCTATTTGGCTTCAGGAGTTGGCTTGGTCCAAAATAGTTGAAACTAGATTGCCACTTTAATTGACTTCTTTTGTAAAGCTGAGGAAAAATTGTGGAACATCTTTTTTCCATGGAGCTCATGTTGATACATTGTTTTTAGTCATTACAGTAGATATGTTGAAAAAATTATGCTGAGATTGTATTGTTGTGTGATTCTTTTGCAGCTGCTAACTTGACTATTTTCTTTGTGCATATAAAAATTTAAAATGTTGGCAATGGAATCCATGTTTTCTTCATCTTGATCCTACTGATATGCTTTACCCCTAGCAGCTTGGAATTAATCCTCTTGTTTAATTTTTTAGCTTGCTGCTGATCTACCAGTTGCGTGCTTGGGGGCATAGGACCAGTGGGCCACTGCTGTTTTTGTTTATTTTTGCCATCAGCTGCTGCTCTATGTTTGCTAAGCAGCTGTTGCTTTTTTTTTGCCAAATCTCCCCTCTCATCTCCTTTGTTTTGCCGATGATGAAATTGTCCAAGTCCATATATTATATTAGAATATGAGCTGACGATCAAGAACTTGTGAGGAACTTGGCATCATTAGCAGCCGACCCTACATTACCTTCTCCTCTCTTCTCTGTTATGATGCCTTGATGCTCTAAGTTCATGATCAAATGATGATTGACATGTTTCTGAGGCCTCTACTACTGCTACTACTCATTTTTTTATATATTGTTGTTTTATAGGACTACTATGGTTTATAGACCTTTTTGATTTCTTATACCTTCTCGTGTACCTAAAGCACACTTTCTTGCATCTATTAGAACAAAGCGCGAAATAATTTCGTGGACACCAGACAGTGCAGCCCGATTCCCCGAGCATGATGAGCAGCCAACCTATGAGGAGCAAGCACTAGAGGACCACCTTACTCAGGAGCAGTTCGATAACGAGTTAGAAAAGGATCTAGAAGTGATGCTTACTCAAGAGTAGTGTGATAAGGAGGAAGGGGAGTAGAAGGAAGAGCAGGAGAGGCTACTGAAGGTGAAGAAGAAGAGGATGATGATGATGAGGACTCAGAAGAGGGATATGTAAGTCCCAAGGATCCCTTCCCACGTGAAACTAGAAGGAGGCCAACAGAGGAAGATTTGGATAAGGATTTTGAATCGAACGAGGAGGTAGGGATAAAGCCTTAGCTTATAAATTTTGCTAAAGCTTTGGCTATGTTACCTCTGCTAACACTTTGACCTGTCGTATATACAGGTCCCTCCTGAAACTCAGAAAAGATGATATCAACGTCTGCAACATCTCGCCGAACAAGATGAAGTAGAGGAAAGGAGAGCAGAGGCAACAGCCATAGAGACGGACATTGAGGCCTCTGCTTCACAACCTCAAGACAGAACCACGACTACCAAGCCAAAGAGGAAACGAGGGGATAGAAAAGCAAAACAATATCCAGATAAGGCATGCTATATGATAACGAAGGTCGGGCCTACAGAGGAGATCCTTGAGACAAAGGAATTTAGAGGATGATTCCGTAATGCGATCGGGGCCCTAGTAAGAGATAAATTAAACCCAGCAATTCCTAACTAGAAAGAGGTACCAGAGAAGAAAAAGGATGAACTTTGGGATAAGCAGTTGAAGCTCAAGTTAAGATTTTCGGAGGGTAAGCACGAGCTGGTAAAAAAATGCTTTCAAGATGATGGGAGAGTCATTCCGATGTTAGAGGTCAAAGCTCAATAAGAAGTATATCTAAAAAGGGTTAACTCCCTTCAACGAGTTCGGCAACATAACTCCTAGTCAATGGGAGGAGCTCATGGCTCATAATACTTCACCAGAGGCATTGGAGCTCAGTGCTCGTAACACCAAGCTGGCGAAGAGGAACAAACACCATCATCATCTAGGCCCCGGTGGCTACTATGTCAAGGAAGAGCAGTTTAGGAAGATGGACAAAGAGGCCACAGCTGCTAGAAATATTGATGTAAAGAATTTGAAGGTACGCTCAAGGAATTAGATATATGCAAGGAGTACAGAATCATCCGGTGGTAATCTTAAGTTTGATAAGCCGGAGACCCAAGAGGTAGTATCAAGGATACTGAAATATGCTGAAGACAAGGAGAAGGGCTCATTCAATCCTTCTAGAGAGAGGGATGAGCTTAGCCTTGGCTTGGGAAACAAGGAGCACACAGGCCGCACTAGGGGGCTAGGGAAAAGGATGACCTAGAAGCACGGATTCAAAGAGGATAGGCACATGTACAAGAAACATGGCATAGACTGGGAGACTAATCTTGAGCTCCAAGTGATGGCTCTAGTTGCAAAGGCGCTGGAGGAGCAAGGACTGTCTACGGAGCTACGGACATTAATGACGCCGCTAGGAGAACTAGCATTAGTTGGCAGCCCTCCAAAAGCTCCTAGCAGCTAAGCTTCCACTGTAGCCACAACCCCCATCGATCGCATATGGGAACCAACTAGTTGTGCCTTGGTGTTTCTCAGTGGCCGGCAGAACATTGTGATGGAGGTGGCAATGGGTGTGGCACATCCTCCCGGTGGCTTACACCACAATAATAACATACCACCGGACTATACTAGGGTCGAGGTGCATACCGTGAAGCCCGAGTTCATGCAGTGGAGGATAGACTACGCAACTCCTGAGGGACTGGTGTTACTCAGAGACATAATTGGGCAGTTCATCCTCTGACACAAATGGGACATTGTATTGACTGCTTCTTCGCTGCCTCCCCCTCTCCGAAATTTGGAGCGAGTTGTTGAGGACGGGGAGATATTTTTACCGTCTCATGACCACCACATTCCTGAGATGCCACATTCTTCCCCTCCTCCTAGCGAGCATGTGCCTGATAAGCCACAACCTTCTCCAGCTCGTACCGAGCAAGTGTATAATGAGATGCCACAGTGTTCTCAACAAGCATAGCTGATACATGAACAACGAGTGCCTCCTAAAGAAGGTGATGCACAAGAAAATGAGGACGTGCCTAAATGGTAACTTGGAAAGAAGCATCCAATCACCATAAGACCAATTTATGTTCCGATGAAAGACGTCTCATCGGTGCACAAGTGGTATTCCCATGACCAGTTCAAGCCTGAGAACCAAGTTAAAAAGTCCCATCACAGGCTTCTGAGGAGGCTGTCACTAGCAAACTCCACCAAACAGCAAAGCAGTATCCAAATGTTGATGCCATCAAATGGTCAAAGAATTGCCCGAAAACATATGAAAGAGACAAGCCCTTCCTACCAAACCGGGACATCCAGCGCCTACCACTTGGAATGAGAATGTTCTATGATTGGTACTTGCATGTTCTCCTAACGAGCATAGACCTCGTACAAGCATACTTCCCCACCGACACATTTGGAAGCACAGCCGGGAAAATTATCTTTGACTTCAATGACATGCAGACATGCTTTCACCTCGGAGCAATAGAAATGAATCTAATTCGCACGTGGTGCATGTAAGTCCTTGTCTTCCCGATATGATATGAATGTAATCTTTGGATTTTATTGTAACTAACCCACGCCGTGATTTATAGAATGCAAGTGCACATTGTAAAACAAATGCCAAGTGTGAAAGCTGGGTATATAGACCCTCAAGTTATAGCACAAACAAATTTTAATTACCCTAGACAGTGGAAACTAGATGACAAAGAGCTAGCTGCTGGAAAGACCCTTCGGGAGAAAGAGGACATCCGTGCGAAGAAACTAAGGCAAGAGTCATTTAAGGTTTCGGTATACATTGCCCTAGCTTTTAAAAATCTCCAACAGCACTCTACTATATGGCTACCATACAACTTTGAGTAAGTTCAACTCTATACTTAAAGTTTTGTTCGATATATTTTATTCGATGCAAAAGAGCTTATTCAGTTCTATGATTAAATCCATGCAGCAACCACTGAATTTGTATAGTCGTCAATGTCAGGAGGAGCATGATATGGGTCTTTGATTCAATAGATAGTGACCCGGTGACATACAAAGACTTCATATTAATTCTCAAGATGTATACATATCGACAATCCTCATTAGCTTATATGTTTGTATATATACTTGTAACGTTCACTTTTGGATACTAACAAGATGTATTTGCTAAAATAATTCAAACAGGGCATTTAGGTTTTATGTTAATAAACATCAAGGAAGGCATGATCCAGTAAGGAAGGAAAGTTTGGCTATAAAAACACTATGTGCGGTAAGTGTAACTTACTTTAGTACTCCATTACATGGCTGTCAAAAGCATTCCTTAATATTTTCATATGCAAAACACACTATGCCCCAAGCAGAAGCCTGGGAGTGTACATTGTGGATACTATATATGTTCTATGATGAGTAACACCGGTGCCTACAGGAGACACCCCTTAAGGGTAAGTTTGAACCTCTTCACCCGTAGTATAAAAACTTCGCACATGATATAAAATACTAAACCGAAACTTATTCTCTTGTAGTGGAAAGAAGAGAAAGAAATAAAAAGAGACCCATACAAGGATGACCAACTCTTAGAGCTCATCGGCGACCTTTGCAACTTCATATTGGATCAGATTGTACACGTCAAAGGCACCTACCATGATCGAGAGTCTGACTTAGGTAGAAATCCTCAGTACCAACACCTTCGTGAGACTAAAAGGCCAGCTCTAGGCCGTTAATAACAATGTGTATGAAATTTGGCATTGTTCTTACCTTGTGGGAGCTTCGTCAAGCACCTCGCCGCGGTGCGGACTCCGCCGCGCCTCTAGGTCACTGTTGTCGACCCGCGCTGCCGCCGTCCACTGCAACACCTACGCCAAGCGCCATAGCCACCAAGGTGAACTCGCCGTGAGCGCATGAAGCCGTAGAGCCTCCTACCAGTCCTGCCTATCCACCCTAGTGCGAGAACACGTGAGCTCGCCATCGGCGAGGAGCGCCGCCGCGAGACAGAGAGGAGAGAGAGCTGCTGCACCACTATCGCCCCGTTCACCCAGTGCATCGTGTGCCAGAGAGAGGGGAGGGAGAAGTGGAACGAATTAGACTTGTGAATTATGTCTATTTAATGATGGATTGTATATATTCTTGTGAATTAGACTTGTAATGGTAGTTTATTCTTGTGCTTGTGGTCATATTTGAATTATGTATGTATGTATGTATGTATGTATGTATGTATGTATGTATGTATGTATGTATGTATGTATGTATGTATGTATGTATGTATGTATGCATGTATATATATGTTCTAGTAAAGTGTACTGAAGGGACGGTTCTACAAAATCGATTTGAATTTTTTTTTTGCGGAAAATGTACTATAGGGGTGGTTCTAGACTGAACCGCCCCTACAAACATGTATTATAGGGGCGGCTGGTACTACAGCCGCCCCTACAAATCGATTTTGTAGAGGCGGCTGGTGTCCCCAGCCGCCCCTACAAATACTGATAACACCAACCGCCCCTACAAATAGATTTGTAGGGGCGATCAGAGAATAGCCCCTACAATGCATGATTTGTAGCCACGCTTTGATAGGGGCGGGTGGCCAAACCGCCTCTACAAATCATCTGAAGCCGCCCCTACAAAAGGTTTATGCAGTAGTGGACGATCCTGGCGCAGGGCTTCTTCACGCTCCTCTACTTCATCACCGAGGCCGCCTTCAACACGGGGCTCAACCCCTACGTCTACGTCACCTACCGCTACCTCCTCGCGGCCTGCATCCTCTGCCCATTCGCCTACTTCTACGAGAAGTATATATATATGTTAACAACAATACTGCGCCGCTCTTGCTTTATTCAGATTAATTGGAACAAAAGCTTGGTCATGATTCATCTGTGTTAGATGTCTTCCTTTTTTTGATCTTGTATGCAGGACGTTGAGGCCTAAAATGACACTGATGCTGTTCCTAGAGATATTCGTACTGTCACTTCTAGGGTAAGAATATATACATATGTTTTCCTGTTTCGTTTTTCTCTCCAACATGTTTTTTTTAAAAGTAGTAGGAAAACATGTGCAGGGGGGGCTTAACTCTGAACATATACTTCTCAAGCTTGAAGTACACATCCCCAACTTTTGTCACCTCCATGATAAACACAGTGGCTTCAATCACATTCGTCATCGCCATCGTCCTCACGTGACCTGACCTGACCTAGCCTTGTCTGAGAGAGAGAGAGAGAGAGAGAGAGATATGCGAAATTTCAAGAATTGGTTTGGTTGGGGTGTGTGTGTGTGTGTGTGTGTGTGTGTGTGTGTGTGTGTGTGTGTGTGTGTGTGTGTGTGTGTGTGTGTGTGTGTGTATATATATGTATATATATATGCATGCGAAATTTCAAGAATTGGTTTGGTTGGCTGGCTCATGTTCATCAGGATGGAGATCGTAGACGTGAAGACCCTGCGAGGGCTCGCGAAGATCGCAGGGACCATGTGTCGTTGGCCGGGGCGACCACCATGAGCCTTTACAGAGGAGCGGCGGTGAAGAGGCTGTGGAGGGCGCCCATTCACATACACGGCACCTGCGGCGGCGTTGACCATGTGGTGGCACATGAGAGCTGGGTGAAAGGGTCGCTCCTCGCGCTGGCAAGCTGCATCTGCTGGTCAATCTGGATCATCTTGCAGGTGCCTAGTTTAGCCTGCTTCTTCCAGTCCAGCTACTCTCGTAATCTGATACAGCCATAAGCTAGCAACAAGTAATAATGCATGGTTGGTTCACACATGGTGGCATGCTGCAGGCGTCGTCTATAAAGAGGTACCCAGCCAAGCTGTCGCTGACGGCATGGATGTATCCATGGTTGGAGGCCTGCAGTCGGCGGTTTTCGCGGCGTTCGTGCAGCGCGACGTCGAAGATTGGCTCATTGGCTTCGGCCTCAACTTCTGGTGCATCGTGTACACGGTAGGTATATAGTCCTTCACAAAAGTTATATATTCTTGAGTGCTAGCTGAATGAACAACTGCAGACTGATATGCAGACTTGTTGTTTTAGGCAATCGCCTGCAATGGCCTGACTGTGATCATTCAGCTGTGGTGTAACAAGAAGAAAGGCCCTGTGTTTGTCACCATGTTCAATCCCCTCCTCACCGTCATGGTGGCCATCCTCGCCTATGTTGTCTTTGGTGAAAATCTCTACGCTGGAAGCGTGATCAGAGGCGTGCTTGTGATTCTGGGGCTTTACATGTTGCGGTGGGGCAAGGACAAAGACCAAGAGCAACAACACTTATCGGAGGGCAAAGACGAGCACTGTTGGCCCACAGGATCATCGGCCCAGGCGAGTGAACCACTCAGCCGATCTTACCAAGCACCCGCTAGTGTTGCCGAGCACCCACTAGCCGTGCCGACCACAAGTAGGCGTTGTCCGTGCAACGCACTACGACCAGAGCTAGAAGAAGAAGGGAGAACAGAGCAAGCACGCACAATACAAGACACCAGCGTTGGCCGAAGCCCTGTCTGTGTGATGGCAAATCTGAACTCTCTTTACTAAGTTGTCGTGGTGGTCTATTTATACAACTCTATCTATCTAGTTCTAGTACAACCCACATGTTGTAATAGTAATAAGATAACATACAGGGCTGACTCTGCGCCGGCCACTGCATGGCTACAATGCTGCAGGCGAGCGGTGCGGCGCCTGCACCTGCAGCGCTACAGTGTCACAGCAGGGGGCCAGTTTGGCGCCGCCTTCCCTTGCTGTGTTCGCACAAGGAATACAGTGGATTAGCTAACAATCTTCCCCTAATCCTACTGCTAAACCTTGTACCCCTCCATGCCGATCATCTTCTTCAGCTCCGTGAGTCGAAGCCGTCCGAGCGGCTTGGTGAGGACGTCCGCGAGCTACCGACCAGTTTCGACGAACTCGATAACAATCTGCCCTCCATCAACATAGTCCCTGAGGAACTGGAACTTCACGTCGATGTGTTTACTCCGGTCGTGCAGAACCGGATTCTTCGCAAGGGCGATGGTGGGCTGGTTGTCCACCATCAGTATTGGTGGGTGAGCTTCCATACCGGTCAGCTCGCCCAGCAGCCGGCGTAGCCACACAACTTGACACGCCGCTGTGGCTGCCGCTACGTACTCTGCCTCGCACGTAGATAGTGCCACCACCTTCTGTTTCAGCGACAGCCATGAAATTGGGGCCGACCCGAGGAAGACGAGCACACCAGAGATGCTCCGTCGTCCGTCGATGTCCCCTGCCATGTCTGCATCACTGAACACCGTGAGCTGCAGCCAACTCCCGCCAATCTTTGGAAAGATGATCCCATGGTTCACCGTCCCCTTGACATAGCGTAGTAGCCGCTTCACCGCAGCCCAGTGATCCTCTCTGGGATCCTCCATGAAGCGACTGACGTAGCCCACGACGAACGCAATGTCTGGCCTCGTGTGGACTAGGTAGCGCAGACCACCGATGATGCTCCGGTAGAGTGTTGCATCCACCTTCGCCGCGGTACTGGCCTTTGTCAGCTTTAGCCGCTCCTCCATCGGAGTCACGCATGGCTTGCACTCCACCATGCCGCTCCTCTCCAACAGCTTGGAGGCATACGCGCTCTGACCGAGTGTGAGTTCCTCCTTCCCCTATCTTACCTCGATGCTGAGGTAGTAGGAGAGTGCGCCGAGATCGCTCATTTGAAAACGAGCCGCCATCTCGCGCTTGAAGCTGTTGATGTCCTCCGTGCGCGCGCCGGTGACAATTAAGTCATCCACATACACGCCGACCACGAGCTCTTCCTTCCCCCGTCGTCGCGTGTAGAGCGCGTGCTCGGTTGCACACCTTTGAAACCCAAGCTCACCCAGCGTGGCGTCAAGCTTGGCGTTCCATGCTCGAGGGGCTTGCCGTAGCCCGTAGAGCGCCTTGCGCAGTTGGAGCACCCTGTGCTCCTCTCCCTTGACGGTGAACCCTGGAGATAGCCTGACGAAGACTGTTTCCGCCAGCTCGCCGTTGAGGAAGGCCGATTTAACGTCCAAATGATGGACGCGTCAGTCCTTTGCTGCTGCCAAGGCTAGTAGCAAACGAACCGACTCCATGCGCGCTACTGGCGCAAAGACTTCCTCGAAGTCGATGCCCTCACGCTGAACAAAGCCTCGGGCGACGAGGCGCGCCTTGTGTTTGACAATGGTGCCGAGCTCGTCCCTTTTTACCTTGTACACCCACTTCAGGCTGATCGGATGGCATCCTGGAGGTGGATCGATGAGCTATCAAGTCTCGTTTTCTTCGATCGCCTTCATCTCCTCCAGCATCGCCCGTCGCCAGTTTCCATCGCGCTCGGCTAGCGAGAACATGGGTGGTTCCTCTGCGCTGATGAGCAGCAGCTCTATGCCGTTGAGTAGCCTGCCCGCCAGACATGAGGAACCTGTGCCGCCGACGATGTCATCCAGCATGCGGAACCGCACCTCCTCACCTTCGTGGTAGGCATCCACAAACTCAGTGATGTCACTTGGAGGTGAGGCAAACTCGATTGGCGTCGATGGAGCTCCCTGTTCTGCTGGAGTGCCCGGCATAGCACCTGAAGTGCTCGGCATTGCTTTTGGATAGCTCGTCATAACTCCTGCAGTGTTCGGCCACACTATAGGAGTGTCCAGCCTCAGTCTTGGAGTGGTCGGCACCACAGCAGAACCTCTGGGCACCACTCCTGGCGTGCTCGGCATCCCTCCAGAAGTGCATGACACTCCTCCCGGAGTGCTCAGCATCCCACCCGAAGTGCTCGGCACTGCCCCAGGAGTGCTCGACTCTACCGCCGGAGTGCTCGGCCCTCCTCCCGGAGTGCTCGGCACCCGTTCCGTAGTGTCTCCACCACCGTGGATGACCAAGTGCTCAACGACGAAGGTGTTGGTGAAGCCGCCAGCTTCCCCCGTGCTTGGACTGCTCCATTCCCAAGCCGCCTCCTCATCGAACACAACGTCGCGCGAGACAAGCACTTTGTCTCCGTGTGGGTCGTAGAGCCGGTATGCCTTGGTACCCTCCGCGTAGCCCAGGAACACCATCGGTGTGCTCCTGTCCTCTAGCTTGGTGAGGTTCGGCTTCATCTTCCTGACGTGGCCGATGCAACCGAATGTCCGGAGGAATGACACGTTCGGCTTGCACCCGTACCAAGCTTTGAACAGCGTCTTGCCTGTCAGGGCCTTGGTCGGAGCATGGTTGAGGATGAACATCGCCGTGGTCACCGCCTCTCCCTAGAATTTTGCCGGCATCCCTTTGGCCTTCATCATGGATTGGGCCATGCCGACCACCGTCTGGTTCCGCCTCTCCACCATGCCATTCTATTGTGGCGAGTACGGCGTAGTGTGGTGTTGCCCCACACCCTGATCCACGCAGTATGCAGCAAACTCCACCGAAGTGAATTCACCACCGCGATTAGTCCTCAGCACGCGGAGCTTCTTGCCGCTCTCGGCCTCCGCACGCGTCTTGAACTTCTTGATCGCCGCCACCGCTTCGTCCTTGCTCGTCAGGAGTTGCAGCCACATGTAGCGACTGCAATCGTCCACGAGCAGGAGGAAGTACCGCCAACCACCGCATGTAGCAGACGTGATCGGCCCGCAGAGGTCGCCGTGAACGAGCTCGAGAGCCTCCTCCGCGCGATACTTGGCCGCCTTTGGGAAAGGTAGCCTCCTCTGCTTCCCAGTCAGGTAGCTGTCACACAACTCACCTCCGTGCTTAATGTGGGGTAGTCCTCGGACCATCTTCTCTAGCCGACCAAGCGCGTCGAAGCTGAGATGTCCAAACCGGGCATGTCACATCCATGGTTCCTCAGAGTGCCTTGCCGCCAGGCACACCGACTGCTCTACCTTCAGGTTGAGCAGGTACAACCGGTTGAGGGACCTCTTCACCTTGGCAAGAAGTCGCTGCTCCCGGTCCCTGATCCTAAGGACACCATCCTTGATCAGAACCTCGCTACCGCGCTCATCCAGCTGACCAATGCTGATGATGCTGGAACACAGCTGCGGGATGTAATATACATCCGTTAGCGCACAGTGCTCCCCGTTCTGGCATCTGAAGATGATGGTGTTGCGCCCTTGGATAGCCACCCTTAAGCCGTCACCAAACTTCACCGTACCGGTAACATCGCCGTCGAGCTCGGAGAAGAATTCCTTGGAGCCCGTCATGTGGTTGCTGGCACCAGAGTCTAGATACCACCGCTGCTCCTGGTCGGCGCCCACAGGCCCGAGGTGAACTTGGGCGCGCGGTTCGTCGAGGTTGACGGTCTTCAGGGCCCTCCCAGGTCCTTCCACCGTCGTCGCCTCTTCCTTCTCCTCGGCCTCGATGTCGTGCAGTGCACAAAACGTCGCCATCAGGATAGTGGCCTCATCCTCATCATCGACTCGCGCCAGGTGAGCTTCAGCCTTCTTCTCCCGCTTGTGATTTGGGCACTCTCGTGCCCAATGGCCCATCTTCCCACAACGCCGGCAGACATTGGGGTCGACCTGCTTCTTCTCCGAAGAAGCCCTGTCGCGGTGCTTGCCCTTGCCACCGCGACTGGAGGAGACTGCCTTCCCGGAGTTCCTCCAAGCAACCCACTCCTCTTCCGTCAGCAAGAGTTTTCCGCTGTCTTTCGTTGCTGTCGCCTGCTCCAGGCGCTCGTCCACCGCCCGCAGACGGCCTGTCACATCCTCAATGGTGAGGGTGGACAAGTCCAGCATCGTCTCTATGGAGAGAGTGATCTAGATGTACTTTGCCGGCACGGAGTGGAGGTACTTAGAGACTGCCTCCTCTTCGTCGATGGTGACGCCATGGCCCTTCAGCTTGCTGATGAGCGTCTGCAGGCGGAGGGAGAAGTCCTCCACCGTTTCACCATCCTTGAACTAGAGGAGGGCGTACTCCTGCTTCAGAAGTTGGGCCATCGCCTTCTTTGCGCGGTCGGAACCGACACGCATTGCCGCAATAGCCTCCCACACCTCCTTAGCCGAGCTCTTCGCCCACAACGACTCCCTGTACTCCGCCGGTACAGCAGCGAGGATAGCCTCCAACGCTGACATGTCATCCTCCTCATTGTCGGTGCCCTTGTCAACAGCATTCCAGAGCCGTCGGGCTCTGAGCTTGACCTTCATGGTCACCGACCACTCTCCATAGTTGGTGCGAGTCAGCGTCGGCCAACTGGTGCCGCTGACCTCCCACACCGTGCAAACAACGATCTCCTCTCGTGGCTGGGCAGCCACAGCAGTGCCATTGCTGTCGCCCAACTCCGAACCGCCCGTCATCACCATCGGTTAGAATGGCGACGGCACCCGTACGGCTCTGATACCACTTGTTGGCCCACAGGATCACCGGCTCAGGCGAGTGAACCACTCAGCCGATCTTGCCAAGCACCCGCTAGTGTTGCCGAGCACCCACTAGTCATGGCGACCACGAGTAGGCGTTGTCCGTGTCACGCACTACGACCAGAGCTAGAAGAAGAAGGGAGAACAGAGCAAGCACGCACAATACAAGACACCAGCGTTGACCGAAGCCCTATCTTTGTGATGGCAAATCTGAACTCTCTTTACTGAGTTGTCGTGGTGGTCTATTTATACAATTCTATCTATCTAGTTCCAGTACAGCCCACATGCTGTAACAGTAACTAGATAACATATAGGGCTGACTCTGCGCCGACCACTGCATGGCTACAGTGCTGTAGGTGAACGGTGCGACGCCTGCACCTGTAGCGCTACAATGTCACAGCAGAGGGCCAGTTCGGTGCCGCCTTTCCTTGCTGTGTTCACACAAGGAATACAGTGGATTAGCTAACAAGCACGAGTCTGATGAGCTGGACTACTGCGAGAAGCAGGTGACAGCAGTAAGCGACCATTTTGCAGCACGGGACGACGACCAGGCACCAGAAACGGCAACGATAAAACCGAATTAACATATACGTGTGACCAATTAATCTACAGAACTTGGTATTGTTATTATAAACATAAGCAGGATTCAAACCTTGATTGGCGAGTGTTTGAAGTGCGTCGTCCACTTCTCCTGTACAGGCTAGCTCCTCGGGAATATGTTTCCCATCATGTAGCATATATATAGTATAACTTTTCTCGTTCTTTCTTTTCTTTCTCTTTTTTTTCTTTTTTTCTTTTCACATAAAAAGTTATGCACATAACTTATGAGTATAACTTTGTAATTTTTTAAAAAAAGGAAAGCTGCAAAAATATTTTTTTCAGAAAAAGGAAAGCCAAAAAATTATAAAAGTTGTGGGTATAACTTTGTAACTTTCCAAAATTAGAAAGTTAGGGAAGCTTGAACTCTATTTGTGATCCTTTAGAGATTTGTCTCACAAGGATCGATTGGATAGGTCGCGCCTTCTGGTATGTGATCTTGGCAAGTCTAGGCTTACTAGAATCATGTATCATAGGATGTAATTTTTTTTATTTTTTTAATGAAACACGTGCTCAAGCACATACGCGAAAAAAAGAAATATCTATACTTTAATAGTGCAACAACTGTGCATGAGAACAAGTGCTCCAATTCGTTTATATTTCCTCATTGATAGGATGCAACCTAGCAATATGGAAATACCATCCCATCTAGCACATCAGTAATCTATAGATGGCGTTTCATTGTTCGAGGAAACACACACAAAAAAAGAGGCCTCTAAACCAAGAGGGCCCTCTTATTGGCAAAAGCCTTATACTCATCTAGGTTCGATGGATCCTCCTCCGTATGAGAGACCCACAACCATAAACCTTATCTTTAGGCACACTTTTCTATTTCAAAATCTAAAAACTTAAAACTCATATATGGGACTCTCGAACCAAAAACTTGTCAACTACAAAGTTGTCGATTGTATTGAGATTTAACTTTGTTAGATACCATGTCAACTACTGAGGTTGTTTAAAGTTCAAATTTTTATATATCAAAATTAGAGAAAAACAAAATTTTGGGACTCTACGGTTTCAAACAAAAATCTTGTCAACTACAAAGTTGTATATTTCGTCTAGGTCTCTAAATTTTTTTTAAGTATGTCTTCATATGAAAATTTGTTGAATTATTTTTTATGCAACCATTCTCGGAGACCGATACCTTAAGAAGTCTTTCTCTATAAATTGATTAACTGATGTGAGAGTCATAAGTTGACTGCCTCTGCAAATCATTGACAGAGGAGGGTGTTTGCCTCAGACCCCATGATCATTTACATAGGTGGCTCCTAAAAATGCCCGTCTCTATCAATTAGGGAGCATGTCTCCTAAAATCATTTTTGTAGCAGTGTAATGATATATAACTATTTATGCATGTCATTTTTCTCGCTCTATATATATTTTGTGTTGGGCATTGGCATTGAATTTGTATGTGTACATTTATTTTTCATTTTGTATTACATTATTGTCTATGATATATTTGGTCATTTGCCATTTGTTTATTCCATCCTCCTGCACTGCATTCCATGATGCAAGGACATGCCTAAATATTTGAGCTTTTATTTTTGGATTATCTTCGTTGTTATGTTTTGTAAAATTGTTTTTATGCTTTATTTGCAATCATTGCAAAGGACTGATTTTTGAAATTCAAATGTTAAAACTACGCGAATACACCCTCAAGCAACACACCCAATGGTTACACAAAAACACATGAACAATGATGGCGGAGTAGCTAAAATACATACTCACGGTTGGAGATCATAAAAACCGGCTCAAAAAATCCGATGCCATGTATAGAATTTGTTTAACTACAATATATATTTTCCATCTTACATTACTCACTTAATACAAAAATTAGAAGATCATGATCCACTAACGAAAGTATAATTCATTAATGTACGTGAAGGCTTCTCTACCATCATTGTGTGATTCAATTGTTGCAGGGGCACTTAGGGTTGCATGCCCAGCAATGTGCTTGACAATCCTCCTTTGTTTTGTAACAATAGTCCTGTTGGTTATCACAACAGTAACAGACGATACCCTGCAAGTATGCCTCGTAAAAAATTTCAGAATGATCTTTCTCTCCAACTTCTGATGTGTTCTGAACGACAAGTGCATTAGGTAGCTCTTCCTGCCTTGAGTGGGTCAGGGCAACCTATTAATGTATTTAATTATTATATTATTAATTGATAATATCCAGTATATTTCGATCATGCTTTTATAATAAGAATTACCAGAACATAAGATCGTGGAGTACACTTACCAGGCAATGCCAGCTGCCCCAAAAGCACAAGTAGAAAAATAGGCATTGCATACACAATGCAGTCATCGCTCCTCCTCATATTGATTCTCTCTCTCTCTCCTGAATTGGCTGAACTGTACACTAGAGAGGAGATCAATATGGATTGTAACCAATACTTGAATATTTATAAATAATATATAACAAAGGGAAAGGCTCCTGTGCCTCACACGGATAACATATAAAAGGTCATTACATCATAGATGAACTCCCACATCTATGTTGCAGCTCAAAATATTTTATGACAATTCAAAGGAAGAAATGCCGAAGTTCACTTATGAGTGTAGTAACAATTAGTGGAGGATAGTATAGGGAGCATGTTTAAACTTGTTTGGTTCATAAACAAAAATGTTCTAACATAGAAGGGGATTTTCAATCATTTGTTTTGGTTCCAAAATACACAAAAAGATGAACAATAACACAGGTGACATGGGTTGGACATAGATTATCCCATGTCCATGGGACACAGAGAGAGAGAGAGAGAGATGCATGGGGGATGCACATAGAATCTAAATATTTCAAGTACGTAGATAAGATTGAGGAAAAAAGGCTCTTGTACCTCAGATGAACTCGTATCCAGGGGTGATGAAGAAGAAAGAAGAACTCGTATCCAGGGGTGATGAAGAAGAAAGAAGAACTCGTATCCAGAGGTGATGAAGAAGAAAGAATATAAGAAGTATCCTGCGTAGCCTCAATTTTATAGGGAACGCATAAGCATAATTTAACTCTCCAAGGCCCTCAATTTTATTCAAGTATGGTAGCTATTTTTAGGAACTACATATGTCCGATCAACATTACTCATTTCTAGAGCGGGAACAACAATTATCGAGGCAAATAAACAACCCACCTGCTCTCAATTAATATTTTCTAAAGTGTGCATGTGTATTAATGATAAGATTGAATAGTAATATTGGAAATGATAGTTTAAAGCTCCCTAGAAATTGTTGTAGAACGAACTAGAGAGATATTTTGAAGCAACATAAGTTTTGTATCGATGGGACTAACTTCCAATTCTAGCAAGCCAAACAAATGAGAAGAGAAAATGGAGTATAAACCTACTGCCGTGCTACGCTGCTTGTCGCATATAGGATGTCATCACTGAGTGCGCACAATGCAAAATATGCAGCATGCCACATGTATGTGCAATGCAATGAATGATGAGGAATACAAGAAACCAAGTTGACAACGTGAGTTAAGTTCACTTTGAATACCCCAAAACATACTTGGTGAAGTGTGAGGTTCATTAGATTAATTATTTAAAAAAAGTAGATTAATTAATTAACCAAGGATTTTACCTAGAACTAATATAAACTACATAAAATAAGTTGAGTTATGATTAAGTGATTAAGTATGACACCCTACTATATTTTAGAGACCTTAAAACACTGTCCGAACAGCAACTAATTATTATGTAATTATCTTATTACTAACTAAACATAAAATTATTATGAGGCAAAAACTAATGTAGCTAGTTTACTTCAAACTGACTTTTTCTTTAAAAAATCAACAAGGTATTATTTTGGCCAAACATCCTGTTAATCAATGATTTTGAGAAGAGTGCATTTTACATTTTTAGAATAAAGTAACCATTTTTAAAGTATTAAACGAGCAAGAATGGTAATAAAACTATTATAAATTTATACTATGTTGGAATTTTTTACTACAACACAGTATCCAAAGCTTCTCACATTCTGTCCAAATTTCATGAGTTTTGGATGAGTTATACTGCCTATATATATAAATAAAACAACAGAAACACAAATCTTAAAAGTTTACTTTAGTGTTTTTGGGCTTTATTTTCATTCTATATATATTGAATAATTAGCAGTCAATTTACATTATTTTCAGAAAAGAGAAAATGAAAAAGCTCGACTATTTTTCAAATAGGCCCCTAAAGCCTTTGGAAATCTCCACTCGTTTCTCTTGTTTCCATTTTCTCGTTCTAACTCCTCCCCTTTCAACTAATCGTAGTCTGTCATTGTTGGTGTTTCGACCACCGGCAAGTAAAATTTTGTGTCACATACAGGATCTCAATGGGCTAGCATACGAGACAAAAGAGAATTATACTAGTTCGGGGTATGGAGCCTATGTCTAGTGGGCAGCAGCTAGAGTTTGTTGTGTGACCCGAGTGATCCAACTTTGGGTAAGGGTGTGTTATAAGAGGGTATGTTTGTGTTGCTTGCTTCTATGAATTACAACTATTATGTGTTGTTGTGGCACTGTTGGGTCTCCCAATACCCCTTATATAGCCTAAGGCCTTGTTTGGATGCATGTGTATCCACGTCAATACACATGTGTTGGAGTGGATTGGAATAAAACTTAGTTTAATTCCACTCTAATCCACTTCAACACATATGGATTGGGATGAATACATGCGCATCTAAACACGGCCTAAGGGGTGGAGTTTACAAGTGCATAGATTGGAAGGGGAAGGAAGAGATTTTCTTGCTTCAATCTTGGTAGAGATGTTGTCATATGCCAAGTATGTGGTCTTGGTGGATTGGTTACTCGCACATCATTCCATCCGATGTGACTGGCCTCCTGAAACCAAACACTAACATCTCCCGCCTGATCAACGTAAGTTTGAAAAGTAATCATCACCGCTAAAAGGTCCTTCTTTGGTTTTGATAATTAAGTGACAACCTAAGTGGACTAATATGTGTTTATGTTGAGATACACATGTGATTAGTCCAAGATACACTAGTGTGAGCAACTTGAGCTAGCCATGGTGGTGGAGTGGCTTGGATTTGTTGCATGCAAAGCTCAACTAGTTGTGATGAAGGAGCTTTGCGTATGAGACATGACATGGTGTCATGTGGCTAGGTGGAGAAGATCAAGAGACATGGCTTGCTGCGATCGACCGGAGTAGGATGAGAGGATAGCATCATTTATCAGCAGAGAGTAATTGATGCATCAATTTGCACGCATCATCACTTGTTTTGATGTGCATATCCTTCCTTCCTTCCTGCCCTTAGTACCGGATATCCTTTCTTTCCTGGCTTGAGGACCTGATCCTGATCCTACATGCTACATATATACAGGAAGTGATACACACAAACATATAACAGTTCCTTATACTCCTTCAGTGACATTATTTCTTTTCTTATACTCCTTAGGTTCTAAATTATAAATCATTCTAGTTTTCTGAGGCACATAATTCTTTTGCTACACACCTATATATACGTTACATCGTGATACATATAGTAAAAAATATATATTTAGAATTAAAATAAAAATAAGGCTTAGCAAACCAGTATATATTTATATATTCATCACTGTGAACCGATCGTTACAGAGACACAGGCACACGTACACACTGACAGACAGAGATCAGAGATGTATATATGCATGCATGGTTTGTAACGATGCTATACGATCACATACACCAACACAAGCACAAGGGCAGGCAAGACGGGACACACAGCAGAGGGGCAGGCGCATGCATGGTGGAGGGCCAGACCAGACCAGACGATGGCTCATCCTTTATTGTTGACATGACACAAGCAGATAGTAACAGTGATATATAGGCATGCATGCCGCGCACCCCCAGCCCTCTGGAAACAAGGTGGTCCTCAGCAGTTGCAGGGGTTGCACTTGCAGCTGTTGCCACAGCTGCAGCCGTGGGCGGCCTCGCCGGACTCGGCCGCCGCCTCAAACTGCGCCGCCTTCTTCTCTGGGGCAACGCCGAGGACGACGACGCTGGCCTGAGCGCCGCCGCCGCTCTTCTCCTCCAGGTCAGGGTACATCTTGCTGCAAAAGCCAACGCCATGTATATAATTAATTAACTAATTAATAGTCTCTTCTCTTGTTATTAATCATCACGTACGTACAATTAATCCACAGAGAGGACGCACGAGCCGCGACAGGATCAAAGTTACTTGTACTAGCTACTAGTTAGGAGTAATTTGCAAGAGAGAAATTATGAAAAAAAAACAGCCGTACCTGCAGTTGCAGCTTGATCCGCAGCTGCAAGACATCCTCGATCGAGTTCTTGTTTGGAACAGACAGACAGCTAGCTAGCTCAAGAATCTCAAAGCAGGAAGCAGAAGAAGAGCTTTCAATTGGTTGATGAGCACACTGGACCCCAACACTGGTTTTTATAGCACTCCATCGATACACGAATACGTGGATGCAGGCATGCAGCCAAATAGGCACGCATTGAAGTTACCGTAATAATCTATTGCAAAAGATTCGCGCAGCGGTTGTCTAGTACTATTACAACTTCCGTCCCAAAAATTCCATTTTTTAAAAAAAACGGATATAGTGCAAACTAATAATGCCAGTAATAAATCACAACAATAAGCAAACTAAGGCGTTGTCTTCCCTTTGGCTCTTATCTGACGGACATTTGACACACCATAATTTTATTTTACTTTTAGGATCGATGCAAGACCTAATAACTAAGAGCATCTCCAGCGGTCCTCTTTCATAACCCTAATAAGAAAAAATTATTATTTTGAAGATCTTATAGCTCCCGCAGTTCCCCAAACCTAACCGTAATGAGAAAAAAATTCTCAAGGCCCTCAAATCATAACTCCCACCCCTCAAATAGAGGGGAGACCTCTTCTCCCCCAATACACTATTTTCTCATTCAAGATTGGATTTTCTCGTTCTGCTAGAGATAAGACCTTCAAAATTCTAAAACATGTTTTGTATCTCCCTCAATAACTAATTTTTGAGGTTGGAGTTTTCTGCTATTGCTGGAGATGCTATAAGAGGCCACTATTCTGCACCGACTTCTAGCCGGCAAGGAACGTGCCTTCTTTGATTGATCAGTTCCTTCTCAAAATTTCCTCTGCCCCCATATTAAAGCAAACTATTTTTTTTTTAGAATTAAAGCAAACTATTTTGTTCAAGGATATACTTGTTACAATGATTATTCCTTGATACACTTGCTACATTCAAAAACACTTACAATAGCAAATACTCCCTCTGTCGCAAATTATAAGTCATTCCGGTTCTCTTGGAGAGTCAAGGCATCTCAAATGTGACCAAAACTATTAGAGAAGTACAAAAACTTATGACATCAAATAGGTATATATACTACGAAAATATAATAATGAAGAATTTAATGAGATTTATTTGGTATCATAAATATTATTATTTTATTATATAAATTTCACTACTGGATTCAGGTTCTTTGCCGAGTGCCTGAGGCACTCGGCAAAGGCTATATTGCACTCGGCAAAACCTTTGCTGAGTGTGGCACTCGGCAAAGCACACACGGCAAAAAATTGATCGGCAAAGCACTCTTTGCCGAGTGTATTTTATCGGGTACTCGGCAAAGGCTTCGGCAAAGAAAAGCGACCGTCACGGCGCCGGTCCCGTTGACGGTCACTTTGCCGAGTGTCAACCCTGCAGGCACTCAGCAAAGATTTTTTTAAGTTTTTTTTTAAAATTTCTTTGCCGAGTGCCAACCCGTGAGGCGCTCGGCAAAGATTTTTTTAAAAAAAATTATTTGCCGAGTGCCAAACCGTGAGGCTCTCGGCAAAGAGCTTTTATTTTTTTTTGAAAATTTTCTTTGCCGAGTGCCAACCCTCCTGGCACTCAGCAAAGATTTTTTATTTTTTTAAAAAAAATTCTTTGCCGAGCGCCAACCCGGAAGGCACTCGACAAAGAGCTTTTATTTTTTTTGAAAATTTTCTTTGCCGAGTGCCACCCCTCTAGGCACTCGGCAAAGATTTTTTATTTTTTTTTAAAAAACTCTTTGCCGAGTGCCAACACGGCAGACACTCGGCAAAGTTTAATTTTTTTTTAAAATTTCTTTGCCGAGTGTTATAGTCACAGCACTCGACAAAGCTAGAAAATCTATTTTCTGGTCGCCCATTTTGCCAGCTTTGCCGAGTGTTGTGACCATTGCGCTCGGCAATGGGGTCCTTTGCCGAGTGCAACACTCGGCAAAGTGACCCAAAACGGCAAATTTTATTTTATTTTTTGCATTCCATCATGACAAATACATTCATACAAACATATATCACATATATATCTCATCCATCACATATATATCTCATCCATCCACACATCCATCCGCCCATATCACATCCATCACAATATATAATAATAAGTGCTCAAGTCCATGCAAATAAGTTTACAAGTCCATCAAAGTCCACAAGTGCATCACAAGTATATCACAAGTCCATCACCAAGTGAACAACAAATGTAAAAAATACAGCATGCACTCATCTCGGCCACTGCGACTGTGGTGAAGGCCCAGATGCATCATTCGTAGGTGCATGAGGTGGATTATTCGAACCACCGTCTGATAGAGACTGCACAAAGGAGAAAAGATTGCATGTGAGACAAGATTATTTTGATAGCTAATCTAGGACGATAGAGACCATACAAGCAAAGCACAAGCGAAAGTAAAAAACTTTGATACTCACAGGAGTAGCTGCAGCTGCAGGACGCGGAGGCGGAGGTGGAACCAACAGCCCAGGTGGCAGAGACAAGCCCATACGTTGCCCAAGCCCTTGTAGGAAATCCATAATGTCCATCAGCCTCTGCGCCTGGGCCTGCCGCTCGGCCCGCTCAGCCTCCAACTGGGCCCCCAGCTCCTGACGTTCCTTCATTTCTTGTTCCAGCCGGACCTACAATATTTCACTCCAATGTTTCAGTAATGCAAAGCTAATTAAGATGTGTAAAGATCAATGTATGACGAGTAAAACAGGAATAACCTCGAGTGCGTCGACCCGGTGCTGTGCAGCGGTCGGCCGTGTGCGAATGGCCGGGCTCTCGCTCGTGCTCCATGCTCAGATCTGGGAGAGAGAGGGAGTAGAGGCCGTGTCGATGACGCCGTCACCAAGCCAGAACCACCCATGCTTCTTGCCTTGCCCCGCCCTCATGACGGCCTCTCCATCGAAGTCCTGAGTGCTCGAATCGTGGTCTGCCCCATGGAGCGACCTCACCACCTCAGTGTACTCACTGATGCGGGAGTGGACGCTTGGGTTCATGTATGCCTCGGGCGGGTCCTCCAGGTTGAAGGAGACGTCGGACATCGCCTTACCCTTGTGGGCCATACACCATGCCTAGAAGTCCGAGCAAGCCTGGCCACTATGTGACGCCGACTGTGAGAAAGACAGCACGATGATTAGAAATCAGACAGAACTGAGCGTGACAATAGATAAATCAATTCGCGTACTCATGCTTGTTTGTATCCGGCGAGGTTGTGGCTGCCTTGATGGTGTGCTGGACCTTGCATCAGTAAACGACAGTCCCGGGCATCCCTGTGCATCTTGAGGTACTCCTCCATGAACCACCTGTCCACCATCATCGCCCAGCACTCGGGATACGCTTGGCACCACTAGGAAATCACCTACACGTCATCAAGTATTGGACATATAAGAAGATCAAATTAAACCAACTTAATCTCAAATCGAATCAATATTGATGTTCTTCATTTACCTCAAGGTACTGCTCCCGGGTCAGCTGCATCTCTCTTGCGTCTTTCTTGGTTTTCCTCTCTCCAAGCTTCGACCCGTAGTAGGTTACGATGGCCTGGATGCACGCCTCATGATGCATGTCGGTGATGAGTTTTTTACAGGCTTTGGTAGTCGCCTGCTCCGCCCTGGCCTCAAATCCCTCCTCGCATCTGTAATAAGTCTGCATACAAAAGCGATGTATCGATTCATTATTTCAAGAAAAGTCCAATGAATGTGACGTATTGAGCAATGTTGTGCAAGGGAGACTTACCCAAAACTCTGCCTTCACCCGCGCCGCCTTGTTGGGGTACTCCGCATCGGAGGCGACGACGTAGTGGTCAAATGAGTAGGCCGGCTCTGTCTTCGATGCGTATGTGACAATGTCGGGGAAGTGCTGCCTGCACAGAAGACCCAGGATGTCATTGACTAGCCGTGTGCTACCACCCAACACAACCACCCAGTTCCTGCACAAGTAATTAAGAAAAATTATTAGTTTTTTTCATCATATCATATGAAGTAGTGGTGATAACATATATAGTTACTTACTTTTGTCCTTTGGGGCGAATCACTGGGCGTTGGTGAGGAAGCGGAACCTGTGGGAGGCTCGCGGGACCTCGCAAGTAGACACTCGAAGAGGAGTTGGAGGAAGCGGAACCCGTGCCTGCCGCCTACCCCCCTCCTCCTCCTCCACCTCCTCCTCCTCCGTCTGCCGAACCAACTCCTCGTTTGACTCGTCCACGGGCACCACCTCCTCCTGCGGCTGGCGGTCCTCCTCACATGGCGTGGGAGGAGACGGCCCCCTCCTACGGCTAGCGGTCCTCCTCCTCCTGTTCGATCCCTCTGCTGCCCGCTCCTGTGACTAGCATGGTCTTTGGTAAATCGAGTTCACAGACCTATGACGATCGCCCGCCATCTTTGTTCAATCACCTGCAATAAAAAAGAAAAACAAGACGTAATTAGAAATAGGTGCAAAAATAAACAAAACATAATTACAAAAAATATAGTATTACATGTATTAGAAATATATGCAAAAATGAACAAAACATAATTACAAAAAACATAATATTACATGTATTAGAAATAATCTTCATGATTGAAATTAGCTGGATCATAGGTCTCGTCATCACTATCAACATTGTCCAACTCATCAACACTATCCGAAGGAGGAATGTTGTCTTCATTGTCATTGCCGAAATGTAATCGCTCAAGCATTTGTATGTCCTTCAGATTTCGCACCTCGTCTCCAGCGTCCTCGTCATCATCCCTTTCATTATCTACTTCCATTCCTATCTCTTCGGTTAAGTCTATGTCAAACCTCCCTTGTAGCCCCTCTTCTTGATAGAACTCTCCATCATATGTGTTTGGGTTGAAGTTGTAATCTTCATCGTTTGGGACAGGTAGTTTACTGTGTGGCGATACCTTGTGCACAATAGACCAACCCTTAAGATGCTTGGCGTCTTTGCACGCGTATGACGTATAATAAACTTGGACAGCCTGTTGAGCCACAATGTAGACATCTTTTCCTAGATAGACGGAATCCTATCGAATCTCGACTAGCCCAAGCTTAGGGGTCCGTCTCGTTACACCAGGATGAAACCAGTGGCATTTGAATATGACAGGAGTAAGAGGTTTGGAACCATAAAATGATAGTTCATAGATTTCTTCAATTCTTCCATAATAGTCGAGTCCATCAGTGCCGGGCGTAACAACTCCGTTGTTTGTGGTTTGTCGATTGGGCCGACTCTGCTCGTAGCTTGCTATGTGAAAACGATATCCATTCATGTCATAACCGGTAAATGACTTGACCCTAACGGCACAGCCATTTGCAACCTGTCTTAACTCATCACTTATAGGTGCATCAGTTTGGGCTTTCTGTTTGAACCAACAAATAAAATTGGGGCTCCCTAGTCCCGCACCCCATGAAAGAAGGGTATCATTTTCTTGCGGGGTAGGTTGACTTGATCCATGCCAGGATTGATGAAGAAATTTCCTATACCAACAAGAAACAAGGGGGTTGGACGACGAAACAAGGACATACGGCGAAATGAAACAAGTTCGTTTAGAACTTACCAAATGAACGGTTGCACCTCGACAAGGTTGGTCAACACATATAGCATGATACTGCGCCACTCTTCATTTTTCAATTGCTTAGTGGTCGATGCACTTGCGCTTCCAAGTTGCCCTTAGAAAAGGCTGAGGTTCGATTCATTTTCGCCAGCATTATAACGAGGGGATGGATTATGAATGTTAGGAAGTTTCTCAGTGTAGTATTTCTCTATGAAGTTCGACACCTCCTCTAGAATGTATGCCTCTACAATGGAAGCCTCAATTCTAGCTTTATTTCTACATTTTTTGCGAAGAGTCTTCAGACATCTCTTGATTGGATAGCACCAACGGTTCTACATGGGCCCCCCCATCCGTGCCTCATACGGGAGGTGCACAATCAAATGATGCATCGACAAGAAGCAGGTGGGTGGAAAGATCTTCTCTAACTTACAGAGCAACACGGGTGCCGCTTTTTCCAAGTCATCAATGACGGTCCGAGAGAGCTCCTTGGCACAAAGCTGGCGGAATAAGTAGCTCAACTCTACCAGCACTTGCTAGACATGCTCTGGGACATAGCCTTGAACCATCGCCGGAAGAAGCCGCTCAATCCATATGTGGTAGTCATGACTCTTCATCCTGTTGACTCGCAGAGTGCCTAAGTTAACTCTCCTCTTTAGATTCGCTGCATATCCATTAGGGAACATTAGCTTCTTAATCCATTCAAGTACTTCCCTCGTTTGGTCCTTTTTCAAGACAAAATCAGCCTTAGGCCTTCTCCAGGTCTTGCCACGACTAGGAGGTTGCATCTCTTGATTTGGTCTATCGCACAACGTTGCCAAGTCTACTCTAGCCTTTGGGTTGTCCTTAGACTTTTCAGTGTCCATGAGTGTTGCCCAAAGTGCCTCGGCGACATTCTTTTCAGTGTGCATTACATCAATGTTATGTGGTAGAAAAAGGTCATAGAAATAAGGGAGCCTCGTCATGCCCGAGATATGAGTCCACATATGCTGCTCACCATATCCCACAAAACCACCTTCTTCATTAGGCACGAGAGCACCTATCTGAGCATGAACCTTGGCACCATTCATCATCCGCGGTGCAGGGTTTGTCACTTTGACGCCTTTCGTAAAGTTCTTGATGTCTTGTCTGAATGGATGGTCAAGAGGTAGGAATTGACAATGTCTATCAAACGATGAATACTTGCCACCCTTCTACAACCAAATAAACCTCACACCTTCCTTGCATATTGGACATGGGAACTTCCCGTAAACACACCAGGCGCAGAATATCCCATACGCCAGGAAGTCATGCAGGGAGTAGTGGTACCAAACATGCATTTTGAAGGTTGTCTTTGTAGCTCGATCGTATGTCCATACCCCTTCATCCCAAGCACAAACCAATTCATCAAACACGGGCTCCATGAACACACCCATATTACTCCCTGGGTGTCTAGAAATTATCAACGACAAGAATATGTTATGTCGTTGAAAGGAGACACCAGGGGGGGAGAGTAAGGGGGATAACAAAGACGGGCCAACATGTGTATGGGGCAGCCATCATTCCATAAGGATTGAACCCATCTGTTGCCAACGCGACACGTACATTACGAGCCTCATCTGCTTTGTCACAATGTTTGTCATTAAAGTGGATCCAAGCTTCACCATCAGATGGATGTACCATCTTGTCAGGATTGTACCATTTGCCATTTTTGTGCCATGTCATCTGTTTCACGGATTCCTCGGTCATGTATAGCCGTTGGATCCTCGGTAGGAACGAAAGGTACCGTAAGATTTTCATGGGGATCGTAAGTTGCCTCTTCTGGCCATCATCAAAGTCCACCTCCAGGTACCTGGAGGATTTACACTTTGGATAGAACTTTATATGCTCGTGTTCTTTCCTAAATAGGAGGCACCCTTTCGGACAAGCATGTATCTGCTCATACGGCATCTTAAGTGCTCGAAGGAGTTTCTATGACTCGTACATGCTCTTCGGCAGAATGTGGCCCTTCAGAAGCAAGGTGCCAATCATGGCCAACATCTTATCGAAGCCAGGTCGACTTAAGTTTAACTCGGACTTCAACCCCATTAAGCATCCAATGGCATCCAGTTGAGACACCATTGACCGATCGTGAAGGGGTTTATGTGCCGAATCCATCATATCGTAGAACGCCTGTGCGGCTGCTTCCATCTCCTTCTCACGTCCCTCATCGAACTATCCTTGGTGAAAGTCATCTAACATGTCTGCTACCCTGGCATCAGCATCAAAAGCCTCCACCCATGGTCTCACCACCTCCTCTCTCATATGATGGGCTTCACCATGGTGGACCCACCGGGTGTAGTCCAGCGTAAATCTATTCTTCACAAGATGTTTACCCATTTCCACCTTGTTTACCCTTCTCCTGTTTGCACATTTGCTGCAGGGACACAAAACTAGGCAATGTCCTTTAGTAGCGTTGCCAAATGCACTGTTCAAGAAAGCATCGGTCTTGTTCATCCATTCCGTGGTGTAATCGCTCTGACTTCTCCAGCCCGTGTACATCCACTAACGGTCATCCATTCTCTAACATATGTATCGGCGAGTAATGTAACCATCAATTGCATCTACATGGTGTTCCTACTGTCTAATAGGTGAGGATAGGTCCTAATCCCACCCGCAGATGCATAGATGAGGTTAGTTTCCATGCTCTACTCCTATCCGAGATAGAATTTCGGCAGCACCTCCCCGCTGTTCTCTAGATACACATCCTGCCAAAGAAGAGTGTGTATCCGGAGAACAACAGGGAGGTGATGCCGAAACTCTATCTCGGACTAGAGCAGAACATAGAAACTAACCCATCTACGCATCCGCGGGCTGTCCAAAAAGCGTGGACAATCTGAAATAGATACGATCATAGATATGCAAAGATCTGCATACCTCCAACCGTATCTCTTTCGAACGGGAGACACCTAACTAGGTTACGCGATCTACGACAATGATACGAAAAGAGGGGTTATACCTAGGGTGGCAACGGAGTCAGGCTAGCGGGGCCATGGCGGGTCGGTGCAGTGGCGAGACGACGCGGTGCAAGCAGACCGACACGGTGGCAAGAACTCCGACTCAACTCTGACGGGCTCTTCTCTACAAAAATGGAACAAAATACTATCATTTACAAAAAAAAATTGGCAGAACCTCCCCTGCACGGTGAGGTTTCCAAAACCTACAAAAAACAACGGCACAATGGCCGACAAGCACATATGGCTCAACAGAAGCCATGTAGTTTGGATATCAATCCATGCAGAAGAATATATCCAAGTAGTACCACTACTTGTACTACTACTTTCACTATTGCTACTACTACTACCATTGGTTCTTCTACTACTACCACTATTGCTACAACTACTACCATTAGTTGTACTACTACTACTACCACTACTTCTACTACTACTACCACTAATTCTACTACTAATACTACCACTAGTTGTACTAATACTACCACTAGTATAACTAATACTACTACAACTACCACTACCTCGACAATAATAAGTGAGAAGGCATACCTGACGGGTGACGGGGTAGGGGCGGGCGGCGTCGGGATCGGGCGGAGTCAGGGACGGGGTCGAGCACGGATGGCGTCGGGGCGGGTGGTCCACGGGGCGCGGCTAGGGGCAGGGCAAGGCCGAAAAAAGGCGTGGCAGGGGCGCAGGGCCGGTCGGGGTCAGGGTGGCGCGGTAGGGGAAGGGCTAGCCGGGGGCACGACGCGGCCTAGCGCGCGGGCAGCGGGCGGCGCGGCTGGGGGAAGGGCCGGCCAGGGCACGGCGCAGCCGGCGGCAGGGCGCGAAGGCAGCGGGCGGCGCGGCCAGGGGAAGGGCCGATCGGGGGCAGGGCCGGCCGAGGGCACGGCGCACGGGCGGCCGGGCGCGTGGGCAGCGAGGGCAAGGCAGCGTGGGCGTGCGGGCAGCGCGGCGGCCGGGCGGCGCGGGCGCGCGGGCAGCGCGACGGGCACGCGGGCGGCCGGTGGCAGCGTGAGCGAGCGGGGCGGTGTGGGCGCGGCGCGCGGCGCGGAGGCGGGGGCGGGCAGGCGTGGGGGCGCGGGGTGGCTGGTTGTGACTGCCCGGCCGGTCAAAAACCTCTAAGTCCGCGGCTTTGCCGAGTGTCGGATCAGGGAGGCACTCGGCAAAGATTTGTTTTTTTTTGTTTTTAATTTCTTTGCCGAGTGCCCCAGATCTAGCACTCGGCAAAGATTTAATTTTTTTAAAAATTCTTTGCGGAGCGTCTCAGATCTGGCGCTCGGCAAAGAAATTTTTTTTATTTTTAAAATACTTTGCCGAGTGCCCCCTGGACGGCACTCGGCAAAGATTTAATTTTTTTTATTATTATTATTTTGCCAAGTGCTCCTGTGGATGCACTCGGCAAAGAGGAAATTTAAAAAAAATTAAAACATTCTTTGCCGAGTGCCTGATGGCTGGCACTCGGCAAAGACACCCTTTGCCGAGTGTCATGCCCCGGCACTCGGTAAAGTTTTTTTGTTTTTGGCCTTCAATTTTTTTTGTGCAGCCTTTTTAAAGCACCAGGAACTCCTAGTTACAATTTGGGGATTTTTTGTGGCTTTTTGTTATATTTAGTTACTTTATTTCGTTTACTTGAATTTTTCCGGAAATTAGAAATTTGAACTGCACGTGGTACGAATAATGGAGTTTAATGATTCAAAAATTGATAGTCATGTTAGTGAGTGTTGTGAGAGGCCGTATCCAGGAACAGACCCGAAATTTCGGACATCTTGTTCATGAAACATGTCCGCGAAATTGCATGTGAAGTGTTTATAAATTCTATAAAAAGCAAACGAAGTCCAAAAATCATAAAACTTGTTGAGATGTCGTGATATCATATGTGGAGGCTATGATAAAAATTTCAGAAGATTTCGTGCACGTTGTCACGTACGATGCTTACAAACCAGGACATCTCCATATGTGTATCTGATATCACATGTGGAGATGTCCTGGTTTGTAAGCATCGTACGTGACAACGTGCACGAAATCTTCTGAAATTTTTATCATAGCCTCCACATATGATATCACGACATCTCAACAAGTTTCATGATTTTCGGACTTCGTTTGCTTTTTATAGAATTTATAAACACTTCACACGCAATTTCGCGGACATGTTTCGTGAATAAGATGTCCGAAATTTCGGGTCCGTTCCTAGATACGGCCTCTCACAACGCTCACTAACATGACTATCAATTTTTGAATCATTAAACTCTATTATTCGTACCACGTGCAATTCAAATTTCTAATTTTCGGAAAAATTCAAGTAAACGAAATAAAGTAACTAAATATAACAAAAAGCCATAAAAAATCCCCAAATTGTAACTAGGAGTTCCTGGTGCTTTAAAAAGGCTGCACAAAAAAATTGGAGGCCAAAAACAAAAAAAACAAAAAAAAACTTTGCCGAGTGCCGGGGTATGGCACTCGACAAAGGGTGTCTTTGCCGAGTGCCAGCCATCAGGCACTCGGCAAAGAATGTTTTAAATTTGTTTAAAAAATTTTCTCTTTGCCGAGTGCATCCACAGGAGCACTCGGCAAAGAAATAATAAAAAAAATTAAATCTTTGCCGAGTGTCGTCCAGGGGGCACTCGGCAAAGTATTTTAAAAATAAAAAAAAATTCTTTGCCGAGCGCCAGATCTGAGACGCTCGGCAAAGAATTTAAAAAAAAATTAAATCTTTGCCGAGTGCCAGATCTGAGGCACTCGGCAAAGAAATTAAAAATAAAAAACAACAAATCTTTGCCGAGTGCCTAACCGCAGGCGCTCGGCAAAGAAGGCCGTGACAGGACGCCGTTTCACGGGCAGCCTATGCCGAGTGTAGAGATTTTGTCGAGAGTCTGGCACTCGGCAAAGAAGTCCTTTGCCGAGTGCCCGTGTTTGCCGAGTTGCCGGCACTCGGCAAAGAAATCTTTGCCGAGTGCAATTCTTTGCCGAGTGCCCGATTTTTTACGCTCGGCAAAGAATTTTGCACTCGGTAAAGTCTCTGTTTCCAGTAGTGTTTGGTCAAACTTTAGATACTTTGACTCTTTACGAAAATTAAAATGACTTATAATTTGGGACGAAAGGGAGTATATATATACTAGCTACCGGCTAGAAATATCTATACTTTATTAATGCAACAACTATGCATGCGAACAAGTACTTCAAGTCTTTTCTATTTCCTCGATCAATCATCGATAGAATGCAACCTAGCAATAAGGAAATGCCCTTGCACCCAGCACATTAGTAATCTAGACGGCGATTTCTGTTTTGATGAGGGGCACAAAAAAAATATTCTTGTTACTTTATTGTTCGAAGGAACAAAAACAAATTGAGAGGCCTCTAGACCGCGAGAGTGCTCGCCGATTAGAAAAAAACATCATACCAGTCTAGGTTCAATGGATCCTCCTCCTTACATGGAACCTAAAACGATAAACCTTGTCTTTAGGCATGCATTTGGTCGAACACCTTGTCCCTCTTGTTGTCATTCGCTACACCTTCTTCGTTCACTCTAGCCAAGCGACGCCATGACATGGCATCTCAGTCGTCGTGGTGTCTCTGATACTGGTGGACAAAGAAGGTGTCGTGAATGACAATGCGTGAATGACAATGAGAGGGCGAGGCGCTCAGCCATACGCATATGACTTGACAATACGGTTTGTTATGGTGGGTCCTATTGAAAGCCCTAGTTTGGTTTTGGATAATTGATGAAACTTAAGCACTAACCTTTGTTATGAGTGATGATATGAGCTAGGTTGGTGCAATCCAAGTGAGGAGTATGGTGGCACTCAAGAGATGGTAATGATCACATGAAATAATGAGATGGCCACATGTGATGATGATCAAGTGCTCAACTTAGAAAAGAAGAAAGAGAAAAACAAAACCCTATGGAGATCAAGGCAAAGGTATAATTAGGGATTTTGTTTCGGTGATCAAGACACTTTGGAGAGTGTGATCACATTTAGGATAGATGTCTGTACTATTAAGAGGGGTACTTAACTAGACAATTCGGTCATCTAGTGTCACTAGGTGTTGGACTTCATGCAATGCATTTAGGCCTAGTGCACATCGGAGAGCAAGCGAAAATATTTATCGAAAAATGTTTCGAGAAATGCTAACTTGGCTCTAACATGTTTTGAGAAAACACTTTGAGGGTTAGCAACGCTCGAAAAAGAGTGTTAGACTACTTGTGGATCGAATCGAGAAACGAAATCGCATCTAACAAAGGAGTTTGCCTCGGGGTGGTCACCACCATGTGTGTGGCGGTGCACCGCCCTGGCCTGTCCGGTGACTAGCTAGCTAAGACAGAGAAGCGCTGGTGCTAGGGCTGGGGCTGGCACTGCCACTATTCCGGTGGCACCGCCACCCCTAGGGCGGTGCCCACCTGGAAGTGGCTGAGAGCAGCGTGTTGGAGGGCGGTCACCGGCGTGTCCAGTGTACACCGCTAGGTGCATGGTAGTGCATCGCCTGGTCACCACCATAGGTAGGGCGGTGTCACCGTCCCTCTTTACCTGAGAGCACCGAAAGCAAAGGGGGGCACCGCCATAGTGAAAGCTCTAGTTTCGTTTTGATGAATTGATGAAACCCTAAGTGCTAACCTAATTTATCTAAGTGATCATGAGATAGGTAGCACTATTCCAAGTGGTGGAGCAACGATGAAGATCATGATGATGGTGTGACCATGGTGATGATCAAGTGCTTGGACTTGGAAAAGAAGAAAGAGAAAAACAAAAAAGCTCAAAGCAAAGGTGAAATTTGATAGGAGCGTTTTGGTTTGGTGATCAAGACACTTAGTGAGTGTGATCATATTTAGGATCGATAGCAGTACTATTAAGAGGGGTGAAACTCGTATTAAAATGAGGTTATCAAAGTACCACTAGATGTTCTAACTCATTGCATCTACATTTAGATCTAGTGGAGTGCTACCACCCTTGAAAATATTTGTAAAAATATGCTAACACATGTGCACAAGGTGATACACTTGGTAGTAGGCACATTTGAGCAAGGGTGGAGAAGTTAGTCAAGTAAAGGAGGTGATTGTCACTGATTTTCAATGACCAGATGCTGTTGTTGCAGTGACTGGACGCAGGCTTGTGAGTCCGGTCAGTAGAGGCCGAGGTAGTGTAACCTAGGGTATTACACCAGACGTTGTGAAGGGTCCGGTCGAGATGCACCAGACATGTCCGGTCATGATTTGGCCGCTTTGGAACCTCTCTGGAAGTGAAGAGACTCTAGGCGTAGATGTGTCCGGTCATCTCAGCGGAGCGTTCGGTCATGGCATAGCAGTGGCGCGCGTGCATGGCTGACTTGGCATCGGCGCGTCCGGTCTGCGTGACGGCGCATCCGGTCATGACTTAAAGCGCACGAGAATGGCTACTAGTCGTTGGCATCGTGCGGCCGGCTCAAAGCTCACTCTCTTGGCCATTTGCATTAACATAGCAACCTTGTGAGCTTAGCCAAAGCCCTCCCACTCATCTCCATCATAGATTGATCATCTTTGTGAGATTGGGAGTGAATCCAAGTGCATTGCTTGAGTGATTGTATCTAGAGGCACTTGGTATTCGTGTTTCGCTGTGGATTTCGCTTGTTACTCTTGGTGGTTGCCACCACCTAGATGGCTTGGTGCAATGAGGATCGTCGAGTGGAGGAAGGTGCTTGTCTCCGTCTCCGATCGTGGTGATTGTGAGGGGTTCTTGACCTTTCCCCGGTGGAGAGCCAAAAGATACTCTAGTGGATTGCTCGTGGCTTGTGTGATTCTCATCTTGTGTTGGTTGTGCGGCACCCTATTGACGGTTTGGCGTGTGATGCCAATTAGCGCGTGAACCTCCAAGTGAGTGTATCGCCACAACGGGGAGTAGCTTACCGGCAAGCAAGTGAACCTCGGTGAAAAATCATTATGTCACTGGGACTCTATTGTAATTGATTGGCTTCATCTTGTGATTGGCACATCTCTCTACACGGCGATATAAACATCTCAACCACTTGTTTATGTGCATTCATAGTGTAGCTAAGCTCTTTAGTGTAATTAGTTTTGAGAGCTAGCTTGTGTCGTATCTAGTGGTTAGTGAGTCTCTTTAGTTAGTCATTGAGAGCTCACTAACTTAGTATAGTGACATAGTCTTTGTGTGCCTAGAGATCATAGAGACTAGAATTGTGGTAGGTGGCTTGCATTTTAGTAGGCTAGTGCAACATTTGCTTCATCTCATAATTGTGTAACCATTTTGTTTAGTGTTGTTGTAGAAATTTTTATAGGCTATTCACCCCCCCCCCTCTAGCCATTAGGACCTTTCACATAGTCACCGCCATGGATGCGGCAGTGCACCGCCCCTTTTATCCAGAGAGCAGGGAAATCAGGGGGCTCAGCTGGGTGGTCACGCCACCCCATGGCAGTGCCACCGCCACCCTGTCCGGTGCCCCAACGGCTAGTTTTTAGCTGTTGGAATTCGATCGTTGGGCAGGTCACCGTCATGTCTGGTGCCAGGCACCCCTTGCCCGGTGACCTCACAGAAATAGCTTCAAGGGGTATAAAGGCTCTATTTGCTTGTGTGGCTATAAACAGAGGGTGTGGCCAGCCTTGGCCACTCTCTTGGCACCTCATACACTTTGTGCACATCCTTTGAAAGCTGAGCCACACACTCTACTCACTTATTCACTTGATTTCATCATCTTGAGTGAGATTGGAGAGCCTCTAGTGCATTGTATTGAGTTGCATCATCTTGTGGTACTAGTTGGGTGATTTGGGCTGGTTGTGAGCTTGTTACTCTTGGTGTTTGCCGACACCTAGATGGCTCGGTGATTGGAGGATCATTGAGCGGAGTTGGTGATTGTCTCTAGCCTCGATCGGTTGCTTGTGAGGGGTCTTGTGCGTTCCCTAGCAGAGAGCCAAAGACAACTCTAGTACATTGCTCGTGTCATTGAGCTACCTCACTTGTGGGTAGGTTCTTGCGGCGCC
Organism: Miscanthus floridulus; assembly: GCF_019320115.1. Lineage (NCBI taxonomy): Eukaryota > Viridiplantae > Streptophyta > Magnoliopsida > Poales > Poaceae > Miscanthus > Miscanthus floridulus. The sequence goes on along the minus strand of NC_089581.1, from coordinate 126,527,583 downwards.
TCTTGTGGTGGGCTAGGTGTATGATACCTATTAGCCGTCGAACCACCAATTGGTCGACACAACGGGGACTAGCGTGCCGGCAAGCACGTGAACCTCGGGAGAAAAATCTTGTGTCTCTTATGTGATTGGATTTCTCCCGGTGATTAGTTGTCTCCACATTGTGATTAGTTCATTCCTCTACGCGGAGGTATAATCACCCTACTCACTCATTTACTTTCCTGTAAACTAGTTGTAGCAAGCTCTTTAGTGTAGCTAGTATTGAGAGCTTGCTTTGTCGCTTAAGTTCATCTAGTGGAGCTCTTTAGTGTAGCAAGTGTGAGAGCTCTTAGTGAGTAGTGACTTAACCAATTGTGTGCCTAGTGATTATAGTGACTAGAATTGTTGGATAGGTGGCTTGCAACCCTTATAGAGCTAGAGCAAGTTTGCATTTCGTTATTTGTCATACTAATCAAATTGCTCTAGTGATCTTATAGATTTTTTAATAGGCTATTCACCCCCTCTCTAGCCATATTAGGACCTTTCACTTACGTACATGGAGGAGGATCCATCGCACCTAGATGGGTCTTGGGTTTTGAACACCTTGTCCCTTTGGAACACCTTGTCCCTCTTGTTGTCATTCGCTACACCTTCTTCATCCACTCTAGCCAAGCAACGCCATGACACGGCATCTCGGTCGTCGTGGTGTCTCTGATGCTGGTGGACGAAGAAGGTGTCGTGAATGACAATGCGTGAATGACAATGAGAGGGCGAGGCACTCGGCCATATGCGTACGACCTAACAATATGGTTTGTTATGCTAGGTCCTACGTACACGGAGGAGGATCCATTGCACCTGGACGGGTCTTGTATTTCGAACACCTTGTCCCTCTTGTTGTCATTCGCTACACCTTCTTCGTCCACTCCAGCCAAGCGACGCCATGACATAGCATCTCGGTCGTCGTGGTGTCTCTGATGCTGGTGGACAAAGAAGGTGTCGTGAATGACAATGAGAGGGCGAGGCGCCCGGCCATGCACGTACGACCTAACAATACGGTTTGTTGTGGTGGGTCCTATACACGCGGAGCACGCGGAGGAGGATCCATCGCATCTGGACGGATCTTGCGTTTTTGCTAAACAGAAGGCTCTCTCGGTCTAGGTGCCTCCTTTGGTTAATACTTTGGAATTATTGACCTTGTCATTTGACAATGATGTTGATGTTGGTTCTTTACATGCCGTCCAGGAGGCAGGGGCGTAGCTTCCCATGCTAACGCCTGAATTTGAAACAGCAATATACTGTTGTCAGTTTAAAGTGTTGTCTGCTCCATGTCCGGCACTGGTGTGGTCTCATATGTATCTTCGTAAACTTCACAACAATTGTGCAAATGCTCCACGCTTCAAAGATTGGTTTGATCACAGCCTCAACCTATAGTGCTTTTCTCAGAAATCTTGCAGAAGGAAAGAGCAAATGGTAGATCCAAATCAGCCACTGCTACCGGGGGGGGGGGGGGGGGGGGGGGGGGGGGGGGGGGGGGTGGGGGTGGGGGTGGGGGGTGGGGGGGGGATGTCTGATTGAATTGCAACCAAGCAAAAACGTTCATCTAGACTATAGTTTCCCGGCCTAAAAGTCTTAACAGTTGCTGATATGATATATAGGGCCCGTTCGGTAGGGATCCAATGTTTCAGATCCATATTCTCTTCAGAAACATTTCTCTGTTGAAATAGGAATCACTTGGTAAGAATCGGTGAAACGTTTGGCTATTGATCCAGATTCTCCTTGAAATAAACTAGAATCACTGTGAAACAACTATTTGGGTGATTCTCATTCCTATTAAAAAACGAGAAACGTTTCTGTCACCTATTTAGGTGTTTTGCAGCAATTCTGGTGATTCTACTAAGAATCTGAAATGTTTCTGTCATCCAAACGGGGCCATAATCTGCAAGTCTGCTTGCATGCAGTCCTGCATCAGAGGAACTGAATTTCAACAGTTGGTTAATTTGACTGCCTCATGTCATGTTCATCGATCAGGATAGAGATCGTAGACGTCAAGACCCTGCAAGGGCTGGCGAGTGGCGAAGATCGCAGGGACCATGGTGTCGTTTGCCGGGGTGACCACCATCAGCCTGTACAGAGGAGCGGCCGTGAAGAGGCTTTGGAGGGCTCCGGTTCACATACACGCCACGGCACCGGTGGCGGCGTTGCGGTGGCACATGAGAGCTGGGTGAAAAGATCACTCCTTGCGTTGGCATTTGGCAAGCTGCATATGCTGGCCAATCCGCTGCATCTTGCAGGTCCCTGGCCTGCCTCTTCATTCCAGTCCAGCTACTGGTACAACAATAAGCAACAAGTAATACAACAGTGACCACCCTCTGCCCTCAAATTATAGGTGTCGTCTATAAAGAGGTACCCAGCCAAGCAAGCTATCACTGACGGCATGGATGTCGATGGTTGGAAAAGGTCCAAGTGAGGGAGAACTTGAATTTGTAACCAAGCCCAGCAAGCTGAAGCAAAGCAATGGAAGAGGAGGTGCACCATTAGTCTTGCAGTTCCATGTTTTTCCTCTTGAGCATCTCCATGGTGCTTAAATCTATCTTTCAGGATGAGCCAGCAGAAGACTTTATGCTTGTTTTGACAGGAACTATTCCAAATCCATTTGAACCCTGGATGAACTGCTCCTTGAGCACTGAGGTGTTTGCATGCCTTTGCTACCGAAAACTTTCCTGAACTCTCCAAAAGAATAATTTAACCTTCAATCCTGTTGACACTCCAAAAGAATGTAATAAGGCTTTCAGGGTGATCAATTGTTTACTGCAAGCTTCCATGATAATCAGTGGCTTCACGTTAGTTGTTGAACCTCAGCTCGTTAGTTGTTGCTAATATCTGCGGCGTAGTTGGAGGGGTGCTTGTGATTCTGGGGCTTCACGTATTGCTATGGGGCAAGGACGACAAAGAACATAGCGGATGGCAAAGAGCACGAGTCTGATGAGCTGGACTGCGAGAAGCAGGCGGCCGTAATATAAGCGACCATTTTGCAGCACGGAACGACAAGGCACCAGAAACGGCAACGATAAAACCGAATAAAGAACAATATATGCTTGTTGTATCAAGTCCAGACACCAAGCACTCAAGACGTGAATAAAGAAGAGTGAATTCTTGTTCGGCAGCCATCTAACTAAAATCAAACTGTTAATTTGCCCCTAGAGATTCATAGGCAATTTTACCATCCAAACTGTCTGGTTCAAATTTTCAGGTACTCATCTACGTCTTGGTAAAAGAAATCGAATAGGTCGAATAGACATCAGGTATAGCAAACCAGAACAGAGAATCCATATGCAATAAGATTGTCAAATACCTTCTTCAGACTGCAGCTTACCAAAACATCTTCATAAGCATAAAATCCATTCTCAGACAAGCGATTCCAAACAAGGCTATGTTTTTTGGATTCAAAATTTCGAATTAAATAGGAGAATATGAATGGTAAAAGGCAGAGTCCAGGTTTAGCATCAACGTTAAATAAATCGAACGATTTAAGAAAAATAGCTATAATCGGCACTTTTTTTCTAAAACGAGGAATTTAGAAACTAGAATGCAAGTATTCACTGAAGACCAACTGAATTATTGGCAACAGAATGTTTAGAAAGTATACTGTGCCAAAGGTTGAACCATATGAACTGGTAATACTGATCAATACAACATGTTCCTTCACACTTGGCCAACCATACTTTGCTTCTTGTGCCAAAGGACAACATCTTTGTAGGGCAAATCTCCTCCAAATATATCTAGAGCACTCCCAACAGTTACATCTACTCGACTTTTGCCTGCTTTTCTTATCCTCTCTAGGTCATCCATTGTTGATACACCCCCAGCATAAGTTACTGGGATCTACAGAGTCAAAGAAACAGCTGTGAGCTTAGAAGCAGGAACAAAAACACAAAAACATAAAGATATCTGCACAGAAATATATTAAAATTTCATTTGTTGATAATCTTCATGAGTTATTGTGCATGATAGTTTTGAGCTCAATAGAAATAAGCATGGAAAGATGGCTAATCAACTAGTCTTTGATTTGACTTGACCGAATCCTGTAGAAAGACTAAAGAGAATTTTAAATTATGACCACAGTCAAGTTAGTTTATTGCTTTTGAAATAATAATCACCATCACAAAATATTTGCTACAAAACAGAATACAGGGGTATTCTTTGCTTCCTACTTTGGTATAGTTTGCTGACAGCATAGCATAAGCTGTAAAATTAGTGAAGATTACAGTATGCAGTAAACAGGAGAAAAAATATATAAATAATGAAAGGAAGATCCAGAAAAGAAAACTGGAAGTTCAAATTTGAAGTTTGTACGCACTGGTGAATGATGCCCCAATAGTTCCACAAGTTCCTCATCAATCCCTAACCTGTAATTCACATCCTAGCTTAAAATAGAATCAGGGTAACTGGACAATAGCAAATTTCACACTGCAAGAGCAGGATTACCAACAAGATTTCAGAAAATAAGAAATCAAGTTTCGATGAGTTAGAGTACTTAACATGGATGAATATGGAAATTAATTAGATAATACAAAGTGATAATCAATCTAAACAGAGAATTAGATCAAACTTTACATTAAACTCCAAACAAAGAGCTAGGTTTTAGATCCCCTAGTACTATTACAATTATTAATGCCTTTTATTTTATACTTCCCTTTGTTGGCAGTTTATGTACCCAACTTGTTTGGGATAAAAAGTTTTTTTTGTTATTGTTGATACTCACAAAAAAGAGAGCATATGTAGTATGATTTTCATTTGGGAGCAGCAGATTAATTTCAATGGTAGGGCAAAATATATATCTATATAAAAAAGCTCAAAAAAGAAACAATTCAAACTTCAAATCGGTATATAAAAGCTGGTCCATCATATATATATGCCAGAATAATTGGATATGACAACTTGCAAAGCAATTTTGTCCCATATGGTCATGTCAATGTTGCAATATGAATTTCTATCAATAAAAGAAAGACTTGATAACAAGGAACATAGTTGCACCTTTTGCCCTCCACATCAACACCATGAACCAAAAACTCATCTGCAAAGGCAGCGAGGTATTCTAATGTCGATTTATCCACAAACACATCACTAAACTTTTGCCACCTGTCAGTTACAATGGTATATCTGCCATCCTAACCAGGAACAATATGGTTAGAAGATAATCAAAGATTGAAAGAGTGGAAAATAAGATGAAAAAAGTGTCTGTACAAGGAATATGCTTGCTTTCTTTCTCTGATCACGTAAAGAAAATGCAATGAAGAGTACCATTTGTGACCACAAAAAGAGTGCACACATAAGAATGCATCTACCACAGTTCAAATAAAATAGTTGAAATGATTACTTCACTCGATCTCTTTCATTGCATTTCGCATATATTATTAGCATATTCAGCAAATCGCAACCCCACATTGTTCACTTGTTTCCACAGATGCAAAAGAACCAAAACATGAATCTAGCATCATAAAATTAAAATTAACATAATTGCCCTATGTACTTGGTACCTTTTTTCGACAGCTAAGGTCCAGCACAAGCCTCTGTTTCCCAACCAGCTCGACAAGTTTTCTCAGCCTTTCAATGTTCATCTTGCCATCGCTAAACACATACTACATAAAAGACTCGAATACATGAGTTACAGATACTCAAATAATATACAAGGCAACCTGCAGTGAAAGCATGTTTGTGCAAAGAATAATATCCAACGATGCTAACTATCAAACAAAGCAACAAGTGCAATAAGGGGGAAAAGCTTTCACCTCCACATTAGAACAAGATAGCTTAGGACTGTCATCGAAGGTTGTTTAAGCAGAAGATACAGGTGTTATTAGCAGAGAATCATCAATACTAGCAGCTGAAAAGTGATAACATCATCTACTTGCGCCAAAGTTCTAAGTGGCATCCAGAGATGAGACTTACTGTTGGAGTATGAGTGTATTAGGCCCATGAGGCCCATGTATGACTAATATACATTACTACCCTTCTAGGGTTAGCCCAAAGCCCAATGTGAATTCCAGCATGGTATCAGGCTAGCTTTCCTCCCTCCCCTTCCCCAACCAGCCGCCAGGCGCCGCCGGCCGCCGGCCGGCCTCTTGCCGCCGCCATGGCTGGCCGCCCTCCCCCTCCCCCTCCCTCCCCAACCTACTTCCACGTTTTCCCCTCCCTTCCCTACCCGTCGTGGGCCCAGCGCGCGGGCGCCGGCCCCCTTGCCGCGGACGCGGATGGCCCGGCCGCCGCCGCTGTCGCTGCGGGCGTGGGCGCGGGCGCGGGCGTGGGTGGCCCAGCCGCCGCTGCGGGCGCGGGCGCAGGCGGCCCCGCCGCCGCGGGCGCGGACGCCGCCGCTGCTGCAGGGGCGGGCGCGGGCGCAAGCAGCCACGCCGCTGCAGCTGGGGGCGCGGGGGAGACCCTGGAGCCTTTCTTCTTCCCCGCTCCCCCTCCTCTGCCGCCCCCTGCCCCTCTCCAGACGGCAGGGGCCAACTCCGCTCTCGCCGCCGCTCTCGTGGCTGCACGGGCTGCTGCTGCGGACAGCCAGGCCCGGGTGCGGGCGGCCGCCCTCGCTTTGGAGCGCGAGAGCGACGCGGCTGATGCCCTGGCCCGCCAGATCGCTGAGGCGGAGCAGCTCCTCGTCCTCCCTACATCCTACGACACCGCGGCCACCTCCTCAGGCTCGACGGGTCACCGCGCGTCTCGCACCACGGTCATCTGGCACGACCCGGCCGACCCGCACGTGGCTCAGCTCCACTACCAGGCCGGGGGTGTCCAGAACATCCGACTCCTCGTCCCGGTCGTCCTCGAGCCTGAGTCGCCCTCTTACGCCCGCTGGAGGGACCTGGTTCTCCTCACCCTCCGCCGCTACGCCCTCGACGACCACGTCCTAGTCGACGCCTCGGTCGCGGTCCAGACCCCATCGTGGCTGCGCCTTGACAGCGTCGTCCTCTCCTGGATCATCGGGACGATCTCCCTGGACCTCCACGACCTCGTCCGCAACTCTGCTGACGCTCGCCGGGCCTGGCTTGCGCTCGAGGGCCAATTTCTGGGCAATGCCGAAGCCCGGGCCCTGCGTCTCGATGCGAGCTTCCGCACCTTCGTTCAGGGTGACCTCTCCGTTGGCGATTTCTGCCGGCGCATGAAGAGCATGGCGGACTCCCTCGGCGACCTTGGCTGGCCCGTGGAGGACCGCATTCTGGTCCTCAATGTCCTCTGCGGGCTCAGTGACCGCTACGCCCACCTCCGGACGTGGATCACCCGGCAGAGGCCCTTTCCCTCCTTCCTGCAGGTCCGTGACGACCTTGTCATGGAGGAGCTCACTCAGGGCGTCCAGCCAGGGTCCACCTCCGCGCCAGGGTCCTCGTCTTCCTCGACTGCCCTGGCCGCTACTCCTCCGGCGCGTTCGTTCGCTCCACCGCCGTCGTCGCTTCTTGGTTCTCCTCCCCCCGGGCCGGGCGGGGGTGGGGGGGGCCGTGGCGGCCGCCGTCGCCGCGGAGGGGGGCGTGGGGGCCGCGGGGGCCAACACACACCGGCTCCTCCAGGGAGCCACCAGTCGCCCGCGACTCCACGGGGTGCAGCCTGGCCCTCTTTCCACAACCCGTGGTTGGGGCGCATCTCCATGTGGCCCTTCCCGGCTCCAGGTGGAGAGCCTCGCCCACCAGTGGCCTTGCTCACTGGAGCTCCTCCGGGGTTTTACTCCCCGTCTGCGTGGGCTACTCCTCCCGGCGCATCTTCGTGGGTGCCACCTCCCGACACCTTGCCCGGGCCTGTCGGTTGGAACCCGGCGGCCTTGGCCAGATCCTTTAGCACCATGGCCCTGACACCGCCTGCCGGTACCGACTGGATTGCCGACTCGGGTGCCACTTACCACACTACTCCAGACCCTGGTATACTCTCCTCTTTTCACCCTCCTTCTCCCTCTCATCCTTCGTCCATCATGGTCGCGAATGGTTCGTGTATTCCAGTCACGTCCGTGGGTGCCGCCGGCACTCATGGTTCCTTTCTTCTTCCTGACATTCTTGTTGCACCCTCTATGGTTCACAACCTTCTTTCTATTCGTCGTTTTACAGCTGACAATTCCTGTTCTGTTGAATTTGACTCTTCTGGTCTTACTGTAAAGGATTTGGCTTCCCGGCGTCCTCTTCTCCGATGTGACAGCACGGGACCCCTTTACACCCTTCGGCTTCCGACGTCTGCTTCCTCTTCGTCACCGTCTACTTTGTCAGCTGCCTTCGCCGCCACTCCTTCTTCCACCACTTGGCACCGTCGCCTCGGCCATCCTGGACGTGATGCTCTGACGCAGCTTAGTCGCAGTTCCGACATTGGTTGTACTCGGGCTCACGATGAGCACTTGTGTCATGCGTGCCAGCTGGGCCGTCATGTTCGTCTCCCTTTTTGTTCTTCTTCTTCACATGCTACGCATGTGTTTGATCTTGTACACTGCGACTTATGGACATCTCCTGTCATCAGCATTTCTGGGTATAAATACTATCTTGTGGTGGTTGACGATTTCTCGCATTACTCGTGGACTTTCCCCTTGCGTGCAAAGTCGGATACCTTCACCACTCTTCTCCACTTTTTCGCCTGGGTGTCTACTCAGTTCGGCCTTACCATCAAGGCCGTCCAGTGTGACAATGGCCGTGAGTTCGATAACGGCACCTCCCGTGCCTTCTTCCTCTCTCACGGTGTCCAGTTGCGCATGTCTTGCCCGTATACCTCCTCCCAGAACGGCAAGGCCGAGCGCATGATTCGCACCACGAACGACACCATGCGCACCCTTCTGCTCCAGGCGTCGCTTCCTGCTCGCTTCTGGGCCGAGAGTCTGCACACCTCCACCTATCTCCTTAACCGCCTTCCTTCCGCTGCCTGCCCGGCTCCCACACCACACCACGCTCTCTTCGGTACCCCTCCTCGGTATGACCACCTTCGTGTCTTCGGGTGTGCGTGTTACCCTAACACCACTGCCACCGCTCCCCACAAGCTGGCTCCCCGTTCCGCTCTGTGTGTCTTCCTTGGGTACTCCCCGGATCACAAGGGGTACCGGTGCTTTGACCTCACCTCCCGTCGGGTCCTCATCTCTCGCCACGTGGTGTTTGATGAGTCTGTCTTCCCCTTCTCCACCACCACCACAACATCTCCCACCCCCGATCCTGACCCCTTCTCTCTGTTTCCCACTGACACGGTGGTCCAGCCGCTTTTACCGCTGTCTCCTGCAGGTACTGCTTCCCCGTGCCCCTCGCCGGGCCCGTGCCCCCGCTCGCCGCCCACCAGTGACGCCCCTGGCCCTGCGCCCTGCCCGGGTCCGGAGGCGTCGCCCTCCGGAGCTGCCCCTGCCCCTCCGTCCGCAGCGGGTCCGGGGACGCCGCCTGTCGCACCTCCTGCGCGTTTCGCCCAGCCGGTGCACGTCTACCAGCGCCGTGTGCCGGCGGCAACGCTGCCTCCGGCACCACCGGGGTCCACCTCTCCACTGGTGACGCCTACACCACCGGTGGCTCCTTCTCCGCCGGCGACCCCTACACCGCCGCCGCCGCCTCAGGCTGCCCGTGTCGCGTCGCCGGTGTACCACCCGCAACTCCTTCACCGACACCCGCGGCATGTTCACCCTATGGTGACGCGTCACGCGGCTGGTACCCTGCGGCCCCGGGCTCTCGCGACGATGCCCGACGACCCGCAGATCTCTCCTGTACCCTCTTCCGTTCGCGACGCCTTGTCGGACCCTCATTGGCGCCGCGCGATGGAAGAGGAGTACGCGGCTCTCCTCGTCAACCAGACATGGGATCTGGTGCCCCGTCCACCCGGATCCAACGTCGTCACCGGCAAGTGGATCTGGACACACAAGCGGCGGGCTGATGGTACCCTTGAGAGGTACAAGGCTCGCTGGGTTCTTCGGGGTTTCACTCAGCGCCCTGGAGTCGATTATGATGAGACTTTCAGCCCCGTGGTGAAGCCGGCCACCGTACGCACAGTGCTCTCCCTGGCTCTCAGTCGCTCTTGGCCTGTGCATCAGCTGGACGTCAAGAATGCTTTTCTCCACGGGACTCTCACCGAGACAGTCTACTGCAGCCAGCCAGCGGGGTTTGTTGACTCTTCTCGTCCAGACATGGTCTGCCGGCTCAACAAGTCTCTCTACGGCCTCAAGCAGGCCCCCCAGGCGTGGTACTCTCGGTTTGCTGCTTTCCTGCTGACACTGGGGTTTGTGGAGGCCAAGTCGGATACGTCCCTGTTTATCTATCACCATGGACCTGAGACTGCCTATCTGCTGCTCTACGTTGATGATATTGTCCTCACAGCCTCCAGCCCGTCCTTACTCAGCCGTGTCATCGCCTCTCTTCAGCAGGAGTTTGCTATGAAGGATCTTGGTGTGCTCCACCACTTCCTCGGGGTCACTGTTGAGCCTCGCCCCACCGGCCTTCTCCTTCACCAGCGGCAGTACACTCTTGATATCCTGGAGCGTGCTGGGATGACTAACTGCAAGCCCTGCTCTACTCCAGTTGACACACAGGGCAAGCTGTCAGAGGCCGTGGGCACCACCGTGGCAGACCCCACTGCTTACCGGAGTCTTGCAGGTGCCCTTCAGTACCTCACCTTCACCAGGCCAGACATCACCTATGCAGTGCAGCAGATATGCCTTCACATGCATGATCCCCGAGAGCCTCACCTCACTGCGCTCAAGCGCCTCCTCCGTTACCTCCGCGGCACTGTCGACTACGGCTTACTCCTTCAGCGGTCTTCCTCCACCGAGCTCGTCGTCTACACTGACGCCGACTGGGCCGGGTGTCCGGACACTCGATGCTCTACCTCCGGCTACGCTGTCTTTCTGGGCGGCAACCTGGTGTCCTGGTCGTCCAAGCGCCAGCCGGTGGTCTCCCGATCCAGTGCCGAGGCGGAGTACCGAGCTGTCGCTAACGGCGTGGCTGAGGCCTCCTGGCTCCGACAGCTCCTTGCCGAGCTCCACAGCCCTCTCTCCCGGAGCACGCTGGTCTACTGCGACAACGTCAGTGCGGTGTACCTCTCCACCAACCCCGTGCAGCACCAACGGACCAAGCATGTGGAGATCGACCTACACTTTGTCCGTGATCGGGTTGCCATCGGCGATGTTCGGGTCCTACACGTCCCGACCACCTCCCAGTTTGCCGACATCTTCACCAAGGGCCTCCCGTCATCGACCTTCACCGAGTTTCGCTCCAGCCTCAACATCATTGGTGGCTAGTTGCGTCTGTGGGGGGGCTCGTGTGTGTGCTTCTTTTCATGTCCAGTCTGTAACTCCGCTGCGACGGTAGTTCAAACTGCGGGGGGGTGTTGGAGTATGAGTGTATTAGGCCCATGAGGCCCATGTATGACTAATATACATTACTACCCTTCTAGGGTTAGCCCAAAGCCCAATGTGAATTCCAGCACTTACAGCGAGGATGGGCGACTAAGGGTATTGACCAAGCCATGGTAAGAATATTGACAAGCCCAATGTGGAATAGGGGCTGTCCAAGAATGGCGATAAAGTATTCCTCAACGGCAGCAATCCGACTACAAACTTGCATGTCCATCAAGACGAAATCGAGGCAGCCAAGATGCAAATCACATTGGCATGAAGGAATAAACAAAATGTGGTGTAGAAACTTGGACAAGAGAGTAATAAGGAAGATGTGATGCATCAGTGACTGGAGATAGGATTGTTATAAACCTTGTTCTGACAAGAGATGCAGGCTTTTGAGGAAACAGTGGTATCTTTAGACCAACGAAAGCAAATAGAAATATGAATATAATGGAGATAGGCCCAAATTATATCTTCATACAGAAGTACAGACTAGCCAAAAACATTTACACGATACGTCACATGATGAAGAAAAAAAAAGAATAGCAAAGTTTACACAGATTTAGAGCATGAGCACGTACAGAGGTCACTATCACATGACTGGCCCCTTCATTAAGGTAAGACATTGCATTCTCCAAATTTATTCCACCTCCAACTTGCAAGCCACCTAGTATGATAGCCCATGTTCATTGCAGTTTGTCATTGATGGCATCTCATGGCTTACAGCAGAAACAAACCATACTAACAGAAGAATCACTAGAAGATGCAAAAGTCTCCATCACAAGAAGGCTGTTGGTTGTGACTGTAGAGAACTAAACGAGCACAGGATTGAGATAATACTTTACCCTGTAATCTCAAAGAAATTAGGGTTTCAACGAAGATAAGTGTAACTGAAGTACATTGAGTATCACCTAATACTACTAGACAAAAGCCATCTACAGGGTGGGAGGCTAATATGTTGATGTGTAAACCATCACCAGCCTAGCTTTATATCTACTTTTTGTAGTGGAGGCCTATCGGAAAGGAAATTAACACAATGAACTTAATTGTACAACAAATACCACCTTTCTGTTCAGTAAATTTCATGATCCTGTACAAAGGTCGTATATTTGACAAAATAAGCTCAATTGGTACATAATACAGTTTCTTGGATACCATAAATCGGTATGCATATGCAGAATCATCTTGTATGTATCTAACTCTAACAAAACAAAAAACAGAGTCACCATAATTATTTACGACATACATGTGTTCCACAATTGAAAGACTATATACTTAAATTATTGCGTCGAATACAGATGATGAAAATAAAATAAAAAATCATTTTTATCCATCAGCAGCAGCATTTGATCATGTATGAGTATGACCATGGCTACAAGAAATTATGATTAAAAGGGACAAGTAATGCAGCTTATGGTGCTTTGTTAAGAGCAAATTTACTTCCAAGTATGAACAGGATAATAAATCATTTCTATAGGTCTCAAAATTCTACCTGATATTTCGATCTGCTATTTTATAAAATAAATACTTTGATTCTTATGCATTTTAGCATATGCAACATCCAGAGCACCCAATAAGAGACAAGGGGCAAACAATAAGTGTTACTACAAATAAGACTAATAAGAGCAAACAGCCAAATGCAAGAGGCTAACCCAATGTTATGGGGCAAAGTCAGCGTGGAGGGAGACTAGAGTATTTGGGGGAATTTGATTGTTTGTTCTTTCTTCATTGCTTTCTCCTTGGTACATCACCTCCCTTAATATCGAGAGGACTCCTGGCCACCTAACGAAGGCCAATCAAATCATATCCAATTCTATCTCTAATTGACCCAAATCTAATCTAATCCTATCTCTAACTGATCAAATCCCTCTAATTGATCCTGTGGCCCCTGGGCCCCTAATTGATGCCCCATAACACCCAATGAGCAATCACAGTTCTTGCAGCAACTAGATAACAAATTCTCACCAGGATATGCATGTAGTGCCTCCAGTGCAGCAGCCTGGCTTGCAGGATCTGCGCCAAGCATTATAACATGTCCTCCAAGAAGTTCATCTTCTTTATATAATTTTGTAAATTCTGCAGGAGATTTGTCTGATTCAAAGTTTGTCACAAGTTCCATGCCATCATTGGATGAATCCCGAAGAGTAGAACCAATAATCTGTTTAACTTTCCCCTGAAAAATTAATAAGATAAACGGTACGTTTACAGCCACAGGTGTGAGGTGTCTGAACTCTGAACTTAGATGACTACTCATTGCCACAATTCGGTAATTTTAGCACCATTAGTACACAGTCTAGTATGACACAACGGAGCACCAATTCACAATCATGTAGAAGTGTAGAGCTGACCACAGTATTTTTTTTATTTTTTTTTCACACACATAAGTATAATATCAGAACAAAGCAAAGGAACCATTTCTATGCACCTTGTGGATGTCGATGCATGGTCTGAAGCTAACGGCGGCGCACACAACAACCCGTCCTCCTGCAGGAATGCACGACCCATTTATCTCAAGGCACAGACGACGGCAAAACGAAGAAGAATACATATACATAGTTACCTACCCGATGCACCGCATTTCGCCGGGCGGACCGAAAGCCACGAACCCACCAAGCCACGCCGCGGAGACGGTACCCACGCCGCGCATTTCGACGCCATCCTCCGGCACTGTGGTAAGAAGAGAATGAGAGCAAAAGTAAATTAGGAGCGCGAGCAAGCATGAGCCTCCAAGCCACCGATATGCAGACGAGAGGATATAGGGATGAGAGACCACGCTTACCACCACCGTTGCCGCGGCCAGTCAGCGTGATAGGGCAAGAGCTGCAAGGAGGAAAAGAATGGAGGGGAACAAGTTCCTCAGTGCTCTCACCAGTTGTGCTCGGCACTTCGGCAGGGGGGAGAGGGACTCGCGGGCACGGGTCCCTAAGCCGACGGTGGACTGCGGCCTCAGAGGCCCCGTCGCACGGGCCGCGGGTGCCTGGCGGCGGCCGGCCGGCAGAAGCAACCAGCAGGGAGCAGCCGTGCAGGGATCAGGGGCCGGCTGGGCGGCCGGTGGTGGTGGAGGACGGGGACCGCCGGCCGCCGCCGCCAGCGCCAGGAAAGGAGTCGCCGAGTCAGTGGAAGGAAGGAAGCGTCCTCCTAATTTTTTTTTTTTTTTTTACAGAGTGTTACTGTCATAGTTGGGCTGGGCCAGGTATGGCAGGGCATACCCGTGAAGCCCATTAGGTCCGGCCGTGCCCTAAAAATCAAAGTCTTTTTTTTCGACCAGATATATGTGCCTGCGTTGCACGGGACGAATTGAATAAGACAATGATTTGACACTTTTTTTAGTCAATGCATATGTACATATACGATCGTATTTTTTCAGTTATCTTGTAAGGGAAAATGAGTGTAATGACGTCACGTATCCTCATGTCAACGTGGCCATGCATCGACGTTGGTCGTCACGCACCAGGTCACCAGCGTCCGGTACTTTTTTTATAGGAATTTTCATTCCATTACTCAACCATGTCGGCTAAATTGCCTGACATCAAAACCATAATACAATTTGGCACATCGGCCAACACTAAGGGCGTTAAATCATGGCTCTACTCCCTATAGAAGCAAGCTCATGTGCTACCCTATTACAATCACATGGAGCATATATGACAAGGAAAGATGCAAAAATTTCTACCACCAAATCTTTGAGCTCATGGACTAAGCCACCCACAACTGCAAGTTTGAAATCATCACCCTGTATTGCCCACACCACCAGTTGTGCATTAGTCTCCAGGATGATATTGTTGATGCCGTGGGATATCGCCGCCTTCACTCCAATGCTTGCAATAAGCTCCATTTGTATCGGATTGATTGCAAACGGCACCCTTCCAGACCATGATTGAATCACTTCGCCACTTTCATCGCGGATGACATAGCCCCAGCCGCCATTTTTATCAGAGTCCCTGAACACGGTCTCATGTTGTTGGAGGCTACTACGCACGAGGTCATATGTTGCTGGACCTAGAGGCGTCGTAAGAGGAGGAGCTGATGCGTAGTATGGTGTAGCCTAGGTGGTGCCACGCCGTGAAGCGTTGTGCATTGATAGCCGCGACAAGTGAGCCGTCGCGGCGGTTGTCGTGGAGGTGGTTGTGAAGCGCGCCATGGAGAGCATGAACTCGAACACCAGGATGCGCTCGCCACGCTCATAACAGAAGCCCAGCAGTTGCACCAGGTTGCGGTGGTTCACGCGTAACAGCAACAGAAGCTCCGTGCGAAATGCGAGATCTGCGTCGAAGCGATGCTGCCGACAACCACGGATGCCGCTGCACTTTGGCCGCTTGATGGCCACCTCGCACCTGTAGGGGAGCTTGGCGTGATACACCGACCCGAAGCTACCGCTCCGAGAAGCCGTTGTTGAGGCTGGACCGCGCGACAGTTCTAGAAAGACATGAACATTTATTATCTTTGAAGATTAAAAAAAAACAGGTTTTTTTTCTTTTCTTATTTTTTCACTTTATTTGACTTATGTTGAAATTTAGCTTATGCTAATGTCTATACTAAAATATTATGAGAGAAAAATATTATTTCATAACTTAAAAAAAATAGCGCTGAATAAGCTCGAGGGAACAGAAGAAAAAAAATGCACAGAGCGTCTCCGTCTCCGTCTCTTCCTCCTCTCCCGCACGTTTCTCGGATTTGCGCCGCGGAAGCCCTGCAACACTGCCCCTGTGCCGGCTCCCTTAGCGACAGCCCGGCCTCGCCCCGCACGGTTCCGTCCATGCGACGCCGTCACCCTGGCCGGCCTAGGCTCTGCGGACCGTTCCTCGCTCCCACGGCGTCGCGCTGTCCATCATATTCGCGGACGCAGCCGTGTTGAAGGCGCGGTCGCTGAAGCGGTCCGCCGAGGCGCGCGCATGGCGGCTCATGGCGTTCCAGCGTCTCGATTTTGCCGTGGACGACGTGCTGGACTGCCTCAATGAAAAGAACGTGATCGGCATGGGCGGGTCCGGGATCGTGTACAAGGGCGCGATGCCGCCAGGGGGCGCCGTGGTGGCCGTGAAGCGGCTGCCGGCCATCGGGCGCACGGGCGCGGCGCACAACGACTACGGCTTCTCGGCGGACGGGCGGAGATACAGGCGCTAGGCGCATCACAGTATAAGGCTATCCTCACTCGCCAACCTTTATTTTCATCTCTTAAAAAGAATATTCTATCCTAGTCATTGAGATTCTCTACTCTATATTCATTTCTCCCGCATCCATGTTATCTCCATCCCATACTCTATACCCACTATTCCATATTTTATTTCTCTCCCTCTCCCTTTCTCTCTGTCACCAAAACTCTCTCTCTCTCTCTCTCTGCTACAGTGTTTAGCGGTGGCGGAGACGCGCGCTGGGAATAGCACTTTCCTGTGCGGCCGGTACGCTACCGCGCGCGTTGCAGACGCGCGGTGCGGGCGCGCGGTACGCCACCGCTAGCGTACCGGCCGCTTTAGCGGTCTGCGGTGCGGACAGCCTAAGGCATCACCACCCTGCTCCCCGACCAGGACCTCGCCGGCTTGCTCTACGATGACTACGGCTTCTCGCTTTCCTGGCGGGACTGTAGGCCGGAGCGGGGCAGCAGACGATAAGCATAGGAACTTTTTAGGTGCAGGGATTACACGGTACAACATAGATACTGTACGTAAGTAAATCCTATTTTTATGAGCATTTTTGAAGACTTAGCTGATAAATCCTTGATATTGACGAAGTTATTACAGACGCCTCGCTGATCAAACCATCGTCTATGACTAAAAGCACAATGCGGTTAAATTCTGGATTACTCACTCTCACAGAGAGTTGAACTCAGAACCTGAGGTGCTATTAAGGCTTTTGTAACCACTAGACTAGACGGGCCCTTTCGCAAGTATTTATATTTAAAAAACTAGCAGATCGAAATAGAATTTTGAGCTTATAGAAATGATTTATTATCCTGTTCAAACTTGGAAGTAAATTTAAGCTGCATTATTTGTCCCTTTTAATCAAATGGTGCTGCTGATAGATGAAAAATATTATTTACTTTATTTTCATCATGTGTATCCAACGCAATAATTTAAGTCTTTCACTATGGAACACATGTACTCACTCTGTCCCCAAGTATATGTCGTTTTCGTTTCCTGATAAATAACTTTGACTAAATATATATTAAAAATATTAATACTTATGATACATAATTAGTATCATTAGAAAGGTTTTTTAATCTAGTTTTTTTATAAATTTATTTAGGGATATAAATATTGCACGTATTTTTTATAAATCGAGTCAAATTTATAGCACTCACACCAACGGCGACGGTTATTTAGTGACGGAGGGAGTAATCGTAAATATAATAATCATGGTGACTCTAGTTTTTGTTTTGTTAGAGTTAGATACAAGATGATTCTGCATATGCATACCGGTTTATGGTATCCAGGGAACTATATCATGTACCAATTGAGCTTATTTTGGAATTGCGGATCTCATCTCATTGCTTTGCCTATTTGCTGTAGTGAGCTTGGCTTCCTTTTCTGACCAGTTGGTTTGATGGTAACAAAAAGGTATTCATGGATACCCACCTGTTTGATTTTGGTTTTGGTGGTAACAAGAATGTTGTGGAAAATGAGCTAGAGTTCAAAGTGTATATGTCATATGATCCTCCATTGAAAACTTGTGCAAAATATCATTTCTTTTGCTATGGCTTGCTTTATTAACAAAAGTTTTTCAAGAATGACTTAAATTTGACTATGTGTGCACAAATTTTTTGAATAAGACGAGTGGTCAAACTTGGGGTCAAAAAAAAGTCAAACGAATTATAATTTGGAACGGATGGAGTAAAAATTTAGGACATGTCTACCTAATGGCCGAGGCCACGGAGCTCCGCGAAACCCTAGCATGGCTGCGGCGGCCTCCTTCTTCCTCTCCTCGATCTCCGGCTTCCACGGCGAGCTCTGGCCATGGAGCCCTCGCCCCGCCCTGGCCTGGCCGCCTCCACCGCCCCAAACCGCCTGGGCGTCGTCCCCACTACCTGGCCAACCTCCCTCGAATCACCTTCTATGCTCGCCGGACTTGGAGAAGAGGAGGGGGAGAGGCCGTGAGCTCACGCTAAACTTACCTACGCCGGCGAGGTTCCTCACCGGAACCCTGGCTACGGGTGCGGTCGAGGCCAGGAAATCCCATGTCTCAAAAGGTAAAACAACCAAGTGTTGTTTAGCAATTCTAAAAAATTAATATATTTCACATATTACCTCCTAAAAAGTAATAGATAATTTTATCTATCGGATCTTATTAAATGAATGGCTCATGGTTATTTGGAGGTACCACAACTCCACGCTTCAAAGATTGGTATGATCACAACCTCAACCTATAGTGTGCTTTCTCAGAAACCATGCAGAAGGAAAGAAGAAATGGCAGAGCCAAATTCCAATATAACTTTAGACTGGAATGAACATAGTCATCCATAGGATTTTTTTTTTTTTTTTTTGGTGACATTGAACTTGCTTTTGAAATCAGCAACTGCTACCGGGGGAAAAAATGTCTGATTGAATTGCAGAATTGCAACCAAGCAAAAATGTTTTAGTTTGTATCCACTCATGGTTTAGTATTTGTATTTATATATATGGAGGAAGAAGCGATAGTAGTTTGAGGAGTTATAGAATACTCATTTGCCAACTGAAATCGATGGAAAGAGTAGCATCAAGTGTGATACACCAGTGCAAATTAATGTGGCAAAAATGTTCAAAAACAATTGATCTGGCAAAAAGATGCAACGCCCACCGTGGGGCTACCGCTGAGCTAGACGGGCTATGCTGATTGCCGTATGGAAAGGTTTCATATAAAAGCATAACTCACACAACAAGAAGAAGCAGATCAATGTAAGAGCCCAGACCACCAAAATATTTGCAAACCAGATCTCTAACCCATCATGCTTCTCCTCTGCGTAACTCACTAGTATCTTCTGGGCGAAGATCTGAAGAAGCAAACACGCAGCCTCTTTCGGCAGTGATTTTGCTCAAATGGCTTTGGGGGATCTGAATCATCCATCAGGCTCTTAAGACTAACTCTCAGATCCGATACCGTCTCCTACTTCGATGTTGCTCATCATGCTTTTTTTGTGTAATACCTAGCGTATGCTAATTCAGCAGCGTGTGAAGCTGAGTGTACCTAGACAATGGCGGATCTAGAAAAATAAGCGAGGAGAGACTTATCATCTTTCGTCCTTAGTCTCTTCTTCTAAGCTTGAATAGGTATAGATTTGCAGGAGGGGTTCCATGTCCGAGCAACGGTAACGCCGTAGCGGGCGCTCGAGCCCTATGATCTGACATTGCATTGAGCGTAATTTTCGAGTAAAGGGAAAGGGACTTGATTGTCATTTGTGTACATGTTGGAAAATTTAGACGAATGAACACAAGAGAGACAGAAAGCGCGAGAAGCTAGCCAGCGGGTGCGCTCTGCGCTGGCCATATGCCGACGTGCCGTGGCGAACGGGCGACATCATCTGATCATCATCGGAACTCGGAACACGGACTGCCTGCCTGCCCAGCGCTCCTCCAAGCCTCCAAGGCTCCAAGCCAGCTGCTGCCGACACCGTTTGCCCCGGCGACGAACGAATGCAAAATGAGTGACTGGCCCACGTGGCTGCCCCGAGCCCGACACGTGGCGGACGACCACCTCACCACTAGTGAATCAGCAACAGATGCGTGCATGTCAATCGTCGTATCGATGCCGGCATGCCGCATGAGCCATCGGCCATCGCAGGTCGCAGCTGATCCATCTCGTCTGATGAATACACACATGTTCGTTTTGATTATTTATTATTTAGATATATAATTAAAGCTACGATATACTTAGAAAAACCAAAAATACTTACAGTTTTAGGATGGAGTAATTTATTGTTTTACAACAGGTTCCAATCAAATCTGAAAGACTACTACAAACATCTACTATATTTAAATTTAAATTTAAATTTTGTAGTATTAAGTCGTGCCAGATATATAAGTAACTTTATTTATATTTGCACACATCATGAATTTGAAGAACCTTTTAGAAAAATATAAATACCCTCTCCGTCTTAGAAAGAGTACACCGCTACCTCTAAGCTAAATCAAACTATCTTTATTTGAACCAATTTTTTAAAAATACTAATATTAATGATATAGAAACAAATGGTATCAATTTTATCATCTAATATAGTTTTATAGTATATCTATTTAGAATCTATAATTGTTGATACTATTTCAATTTGGTTAAGTTTAGATTACTTTATTTGAGAAAGAAAGAAATTACTTTATTTGAGAATGTGTACTCTTTTTAGGGGAGTGTTGTTCTTGAAGACATTAGTGATGCATGGGTAAACGTGTAAAATGAAACATAACATGACAAATATTTTTTACCGGAGGAAAGTGAGTCTCGCTGAGTATCTTGAGTCTTTCTAAAATTCACTTTTTAAATTAGTATTTAGATAGTCATTGAAATATAATCTTTTTTATATCTTTTCATTCGCTAACCGCTTGTCTATATCTAATACACACTTTAGAAAGTTAATCTCACTTTGTTCTTTAACTAGCATGAAATTTGAAACATAGCATGGTAGCATTTGAAGATTTATAATTAACAAAGCTATTAGAGAGTATTTTTCTCAAAGAATCGACGAGGAAGGATATAGAAGCTTCTCTTATACTTGTACGGATATTGTGGTAATTACGGCGTACTCGGGAGGGTCTTGAGTAAAATATGAAAACGACGTGCCCCAAAGATTCACCGCGTCAGGGGTCAAGCCATGGCCGTCGGCGCCGCCCCATCACCGCGCCGACGCCCGGGATGCGGGCGGAATATATTCTGGGCCCCACGTGGAACCATCCGGAGGCAGACACGGATACACTTCCGCCTCGATCCATTGCAGCTGCAGTCTTCTGCTCTTTCCTGTAACCGTAGCGGAATGCCGTCAATTTCTGGGCGACGCTCCTTCCAGTTCTCTTCTCCATGATTTCATTCTGTGAGTTGAGGGTGCTCCTTTCCATGCCGTCAATTTCTGGGCTCCATTTCGGTTGCTTGTTGCGGAGATCAAATGTGTTGATACAGCGCAGATTCATTCATCTCCTTAATTTCGCTTATTATCCGGAAACCCGCTGCTGTGGAGTGCTTGTCCAGGCTCCAAGCCCCTCTTTTCCTTGTTACTTTCCTCATAGACCTGATATATAAGAGTACTACTACTTCTCTCATAGACACGTAGTAGCTGTAGATTTTGTTGCTTCATCGTTATGTGCTTTATATATATATATATATATATATATATATATATATATATATATATATATATATATATATATATATATATATATATATATATATATATATATATATATATATAGTTATGATATATATTACCTGGGTACTGATTAATATTCAGTACCCGAGTCCGAATCATCGACCCCGAGCGTCGGGCGTTTCCCGCGCGGATTCCCCCGCTCCCACCTCGGACCGGGCCGACCACGGGCGCTCCCCGCGCCAGTTCACCCACGAGCTCGAGCTGGTATGCTGCTCCGACGCTCCCCACCCACGCACGATTCTTTTTTTTGCGGACTTGCGGTTTCTATTCGCCCACACAATCCGCTCGGTCTCCTCTTTCCCTCTCTCCGCCGGCACCGCCCGTCCGACCCCTCTCCATACCACCGCTGTTTCGCCGCTGCCTCCACCGTGCCGCCCGCACAGCGCCGCCTGGCCGGGCGTTCTCGGCCGCCTTTCCCCAGTGTGCCATTCGGCCTCGCGCAGGGGAGGTGTAGGCACCGACGGCGGCCCGTCTCTTCCATCACCAGCGGCAGCGCGGCCCGTCCCTTCCCCGACGGCGTGGCCGCCGCCCTTTCTCCGATCCGCAGCGGCGCGGCCCCTCCGCTTTCCCGATCCACGGCGGCGCAGCCCCGCCGCTTCCCCGACCCACAGCTGCGACGACGTCCTCTCCCCCACCGGTGGCGGCGCTGGCGTGCCCCTCCAAAGCAGATCCGGCCATGTCGCACCTCCCCTCCCGTCCTTCGGCGACGGCGACGTCAGACAGCCTCCTTTGCCGCCGGGTCTCCGACGGCTTCACGCTCTACCCTCTCCGCAGCCTATACCTCGCCTCCCAGGTACCGATGGCTCCTCTTCTTGCCCTTGTTGTCGCACTGGCCTTGATTTCTGCGTTTCTTGTCTTCTTCACTTCCCCTGCAGTGCAGGAGCTTGGGCGGCGTCCATTGAGCTTAGCTCAGCAGTGGTGTATGACACATCAGTGCACCTGAGGGGTGAGCAGAAGGACGTCAAGCAGCTGCTCAAGGTGAACAGCCTTGCGAAAACATGAAATACTTCCATATTTGTACAGTGTAATCCGCTTTTCTTATTTTGATTGTTTCATGTTCTGTTCTGTCTTCATGGATTTCTTCAGTAAACACAACCATGAGGACGAAATTGTGAGCTTCACATAAGCCTTTGTGCATACTCTCCTTATTCTAAATTGTTCCATATGATGTTGCGCACGGTGCAGGTAAGCCAGGGTAGAGGGCAGATACAGCAGGTCCCTGGTCTGGTTGGAGCATCGAAAGCGTGGCTGCACGGACTTCCTCTCCGATCTTCCTTGGTTTGATCCTTCTGATGAACTCCCCATTGAGTATTGATGTGCAAGGTGCCCATTAATTAGCAATATCTGAATCCCAAATATTTTGTTATATTTTGCTCATAGATCTGATGATTTTTTGTGCAGGTGTAGGAAAGAACCGACAAGCAGGAGCACAACTAGCTCATCCTAATGGCAGTTAGAACGGAAGCACCAAATATGTATGATCAATCTCTTTCTCGATTTATTTTTGCGGACGATGCAAGGTGTTGTGAGCAAAAGATATCTACTTACAGTATTACACTATTAGTTCAGTTGATTAATCAATCTCTTTCTATTACAATGTTTTATAAATTATATGATCATGGATGTGGCAATGCTGGCTAGCTCCAATCCGTCGTGTATTCCTGCCCTCTCCAAATTTGTTGCTAGGATGATTCATACATGCAGCTCAACTAGCACTTCACTGCATTTGGGGAAGTTCTTTTGTTTTATATTTCTTCCTTTCCAAATAGACTTCAGGTATGGGAAGATGCACAAATTGATTTGTTTTGGAGTTGTTAGCAAATGAGTTTTATGTGAGAAATCAGACAAACATTATTTCAATTTTTTTTTTTTTTTTTTTGCAAACAATGGCTAAAGGATAAGAAGCTAGAACTGATAGTAATACTACAAATAGTATTACTTGTTTTGCCTTTGCTGCATAAGTATTCAAATAATACAAACTGTAATCCATAAGAGAGAAACACAAGTTCCCTAGAAGGGCATTTTGATCAGCACCTTTATATAGACAAGTGACAAGTGCATGGTTTCAATCATATTTGGTCCAACGGTTCAGAATGGGTGCCTAGATTATTTTTTTTGCTAGTAGAACTACATAGGCGACCTGCAGTATTAGTAATTCGGGTTTTTTGATGTGATACTACGATGGTCGTATTGTATGATGATTAATCAGGCAACTTAAAAAAAACTAGACTTGTAAGATAAAAAACAGAGTAAATTAATGAGATTGGAAACATAGCTTAGATTGCATCCCTATTTGCATATGCTTGCATCTGGTATGGATCCATTAATATATTGGCCTGATGTGTACATACATGCATGTACAAAAATCAGGGTATTGCCAACTAGTGTGGTTTAATACTAGCATTTCTTTTTGAATATTCTTCCCCTGTTTTACATGGCATCTCAGTGTATAGCTAACATATGTATCTCTTCATTTTTTTTCAATGCAATCATTCATCAATGTGGGAATCTAATCAGTAATCAAACATGATTCCTGTCTTAGACCTGCTAAACTTGAACTCTAAAGACTTCCATATAGAATTTCTTGAAACATATGATTACATGAAAATAGTACACAAAAGAGTAAATTATGCTAGTACTTTTTGATCGAACATTTGTTTTCAGGCTACCTTGGTATATCATATCTTCCATGCAAATTGAGCTATTTTGTGGTGCTTTTCAAATTAAACTGCAAACCACTCACTTCCTTGTGGCTTAAACAGGACGAAGGTTGACTGAGAGAGAAGCCTTGAACTTTGCCTTGTGGAGCTGGCTCTGACAGACGGATCATAGATGTTGCCTATTAGGACCACAACCTTGATTAGAGCTGTACCTTGAAGTAGCCGTGCCCTCCCAACTTGCTTTTTCTAGTAATGTAAATGTAAACAGGTTTGGGTGCATGTTTATAGACCAGCCGTGATTTTTTATATCACTTGGTGGGTATGTGTCCTAGTAATGAAAAATGAAATTCGGTCTGTTTGTGGTGGAAAATAATTGTGCTCTATATATTTGATTTCAAAGTTCACATTATGACAAATTTGTGCCAATCGAATGGGCATTGATAGTCGATTTTCATGCCAAGCAAATCTAAGACGTATAGATTATTTGTACAATAATAAAACCAATCAATATCTGTTAGTAATGTGGTCACTTGACAAAAAAAAAAGTTCAGAAACCTGCCATGCGAGTGTCACGGGCAAAAAAAAAATCTATCGACAAAAAAAATCAGTTTGGAAACCTGCCTGGCGACTCTAACGAGCGGCAAAAAAAAACCGAAAAAATTGGTCGACAAAAAAAAATCGGCATGGAAACCTGCCTGGCGACTAGTATGGTTTTTTTTAAATGGTGCGGGCGGACAGTCGTGTAGCGCTTGCGTCGGGCAAAAAGGGAGGTGAGCTGCGGGAGCGCGCCGGCGCGCTGCGTGCGTGGAAGGGGTCGGGTACTGAATAATAATCGGTACCCTGGGTACTAACTAGCGCAGTCCTATATATAGTTATGATATATATATATATATATATATATATATATATATATATATATATATATATATATATATATATATATATATATATATATATATATATATATATATATATACTAGTAGAGAACAGACCTTTGATCCTCGGCTAAAATGGGCTCTAGTCCCGGAATTTTTTGCGCACGGGACTAGAGATACCTTTAGTCCCGGTTGGTGGCTCCAACCGGGACTAAAGGTCCCTGCCCAACGGCTACTGCGCCAGACAGAGGTGGCAGGGACCTTTAGTCCCGGTTGGAGCCACCAACCGGGACTAAAGGTATACTTTTACTCCCGGTTGGTGGCTCCAACCGGGAGTAAAGGTCTACCCCGGGGCCGTGGCTGCGCCCAGGGTTGGAAAGTTACCTTTAGTCCCGGTTGGATCCATCAACCGGGACTAAATATTCTCCCTTTATAAATCGGCTATCTCCTCCTTCCTCCCCGAGCCCGAGCTCAGCACATTTTGAAGCTCACTGCAGTAGTGTTCTTGCTTCCTCCCTCCCTCCATTGTTCCTCCATCCATTCTTCGATTCCTCCATCGATTTCTTCGATTCCTCCGTCCATTCTTCAGTTGTAAAGGTTACCAATCTCATACTCTCATTTTTCACCATTTTCTTATGCCATTTTGTTCACTATATATATTTATGGTTCTTTATTGTGGTTTTTTTCATTTGTAAGCAATTTGAGCTCAAAATCACTTCAAGCTTGCATATTTACATGAAAGAAAGTTAAAGTATATATAAATATAAACTTAGAAAATAGTTAGAACATTATAGCAAATCCGTACTAGTTGAACTTGCGGACCGTGTTCAGCTCGGCGAGCATGTTCTCTGCCGAGCGGTAACGGACGTCAAGAAGGAGCTTTGATTCTACGAGGGAGAGCGACAACGGTCGTGGAAGACCGTGTTCCCTTCCTCGTAGAATCGGAGCTCTTCCTTGACCAAGTACGATGCCGTCCGGTGAAGAAATGCTCGCCG
The DNA here is from genome assembly GCF_019320115.1 of Miscanthus floridulus. NCBI lineage: Eukaryota > Viridiplantae > Streptophyta > Magnoliopsida > Poales > Poaceae > Miscanthus > Miscanthus floridulus. The sequence continues at coordinate 126,501,433 of NC_089581.1, read as the reverse complement.
AGATGATCACGTAAGAAAGATCAACTAGTACGGATGGTTATTTATTCACATGTCCCGATATCGTCGCAGTAGTCTGTCAATCACCGTACCTAAACGTAGTATATATAAATAAAAACTTAGAAAATAGTTAGAAAATTATAGAAAATCCGTACTAGTTGAACTAGCGGACCGTGTTCATTTCGGCGAGCATGTTCTCTGCCGAGTGGTAACGGACGTCAAGGAGAAGCTTTGATTCTACGAGGGAGAGCGGCAACGGTCGTGGAAGACCGTGTTCCCTTCCTCGTAGAATTGAAGCTCTTTCGTGGCCAAGTACGGTGTCGTCCGGTGGAGAAATGCTCGCTGAGATGATCACGTAAGCAAGGTCAACTAGTACGGATGGTTATTTATTCACACGTCCCAATATCGTCGTAGTAGTCTGTTATGTGTGTACACTCCCATTCTTCTGTTAATTTACGGAAATATCATGTGAATTACTTACCTGCCGCAGTAAAAGACGAGAACACAATGACCATTAAAAATATCATTGTTTAGAGATCTAGATAATTTTATAGTTTGTTAATTTTATTTGTTTATAAAAGGAGAAATTTATAGTGTATTAAAAAATAAGTATAGAGAGTAGATGACAACTGCTTCCGGGTCCTCGGCCTCTCATGGGTTTCTAAAGCGACTTAGGTCGGGCCTTCCTCTCATTCCATGCGGCAAGTGTCGTGATGAGACAAAGATTGTGATGGAGTACCGAGTGAAGAAGGAGGGTCCCAACAAGGATCGTATCTTCTACAAGTGTCCGGATCGCAATGTGAGTTATTTTATCGTATTTAATGATTATGGTTAGTTTATACCTATTTTCATGATGGTTGTGATTAAAGTTCTAATTTTTTGTTTTAATTTCAGTGGGATGGCAGTGGACGATGTTCAGGCTTCTACTGGGAGGAAGAGTATGTTGAACTCGTGCAAAAATATCTTGCACAATAGGCAGATACGGCGGCTAATGAGGCAGTGATCCAGCTGAAGAAACCCAAAGATGTTGCACAATCGGGGGATCTGTCTGTTTAGTTGAGATTGGTCGCAAAATCCTTGTGCTCCTGAAATGTATTTTAGCTTTAGTTCTTTTAGTGGTAGTTGGGATTATCTACATTGTAGCGATGCTTTCATAAATTTGTATATTTTGTGGTGGCACGCATGTTGTATAAATAATTAATTATGATCTAGGTTTTAATATGATATTTATGTCATGTAATGCAGATGAGCCGTTATTGGATGTATAATGCTGATCGCCGCTCCCAAGAGTTCATTGACGGCGTGCATTCTTTGTTACGTGCGGCCGAGGCAAACAAACGCAATGGTTTCATGTGATGCCCATGTGCCATATATAAGAATACGGTGGAATATCCTTACTCAAGGACTCTTCATTCACACTTGTTCAAGTCGGGTTTTATGCCAAACTATATTTGTTGGACAAAGCACAGAGAAACCGGTGTTGTAATGGAAGAAGGTGAAGAAGAACAATGGGATGACAATGATATTATTCCTGATGGTGCGTGCTTCAATGATACTGCAATGGGAGAAGCTGAAGAAGAGGTAGCCGTAGAAGATGAGCCGGCTGATGATCTTTGTCAGGTCATTCGTGACGCACAAAGAGAATGTGAAAGTAAAAAGGAGAAGATCAAGTTCGAGCGGATGTTAGAAGATCACAAGAAATTGCTGTATCCAACTTATGATGCAGGGCAGAAAAAGTTGGGAACCACACTAGAATTATTGCAATGGAAGGCAAAGAATGGTGTATCTGACAAGGGATTTGGAGAGTTACTAAAAATCCAAAAGAAGATGCTTCCGAAGTACAATGAATTGCCCGCCACTACCTACGAAGCAAAACAAGTTGTCTGTCCTATGGGGCTAGAAATAGAGAAGATACATGCATGCCCTAATGACTGCATCCTGTACCGTGGCAAAGAGTACGAGAAATTGGATGCATGCCCGGTATGCCATGCGTCGCGGTATAAGATCAGGCGATATGACCCTAGTGATGTTGAGGGCGAACATCCGCGTAAGAAAATCCCTGCCAAGGTTATGTGGTATGCTCCTATAATACCATGCTTGAAACGTCTGTTCAGAAACAAAGAACATGCAAAATTGTTACGATGGCACAAAGAAGACCATAAGGTAGACAATATGTTGAGACACCCTGCTGATGGGTCCCAGTGGAGAGCAATCGACAGAGAATTCCCGGAGTTTGCAAATGACGCAAGAAACTTAAGGTTTGCTTTAAGTACAGATGGTATCAATCCTTTTGGAGAGCAGAACAGTAGTCATAGCACTTGGCCTGTTACTCTAAGTATCTACAACATTCCTCCTTGGTTATGCATGAAGCGGAAATTCATTATGATGCCTGTGCTCATCCAAGGCCCGAAGCAACCTGGCAATGACATCGATGTGTACCTAAGACCACTTATTGACGAACTTCTTATTTTGTGGAATAAAGAAGGTGTACGTGTGTGGGATGAGTACAAATAGGAACACTTTGATCTGCGAGCATTGTTGTTCGTAACAATCAATGATTGGCCTGCTCTAAGTAATCTTTCAGGACAATCAAACAAGGGATATAATGCATGCACACACTGCTTCGGTGATATTAGAGGTGTATTCTTGAAAAAATGTTGAAAGGTCGTGTACCTTGGCCATCGTCGATTTCTTCCTGCAAATCATCCCGTAAGAAAGAAAGGCAAGCATTTTAAAGGGAAGGCAGACCACCTGACCAAGCCTCGCAACCGAACCGGTGAGGATGTACTTGATATGGTCAATGATGTGAAAGTCGTCTTTGGAAAAGGACATGGAAGCCAACCTATTCTGAAAGACGCTAACGGTCATGCACCCATGTGGAAGAAGAAGTCCATATTTTGGGACAGACCCTATTGGCAAGTCCTGGAGGTCCGTAGCTCAATCGACGTGATGCACCTGACGAAGAATCTTTGTGTGAACCTGCTAGGCTTTATGGGTGTGTATGGAAAGCCTAAGGACACATTTGAAGCACGACAGGACCTGCGTTGTTTGAGAGAAAGAGACAACCTGCATCCAGAGAAGACAGATGATGGACGCCATTACTTACGTCCTGCTAGCTATACTCTAAGCAAAGAGGAGAAGGAAATCATGTTTGAATGCTTAAACAACATCAAGGTACCATCTGGATTCTCCTCGAATATAAAGGGTATTATAAATGTGCCAGAGAAGAAATTCTGTAACTTAAAGTCCCATGACTGTCACGTTCTCATGACGCAATTACTTCCAGTTGCATTAAGAGGAATTCTACCTCCAAATGTACGTCTAGCCACCGTGAAGCTATGTGCATTCCTCAATGCAATTTCTCAGAAGGCAATTGATCCAACTGATCTAGCTAAACTATAGAATGATGTGGTTCAATGTCTCGTCAGCTTCGAGTTGGTGTTCCCTCCTTCCTTCTTTGATATTATGACACACCTCCTAGTTCACCTAGTCAAGGAGATTTTCACTCTCGGTCCTATGTTTCTACACAACATGTTCCCCTTAGAGAGATTCATGGGAGTCCTAAAGAAATATGTTCACAACCGTGCTCGCCCAGAAGGAAGCATCGCTAAGGGCTATGGAACAGAAGAGGTCATTGAGTTCTGTGTTGACTTTATTCCCGACCTTGACTCGATTGGTGTTTCTGAATCGAGGCATGAGGGGAGACTAAGCGGAAAGGGGACACTAGGGAGGAAAACATATATTGGTACGGATGATGATTATTTCAATAAAGCGCATTACACAGTTCTACAGAACTCCTCTTTGGTAGATCCGTATATTGAGACACACAAGGATCTCTTACGATCCGAGTTTCTAGGGAAGACTGAAGCTTGGATTACGTATAAGCACATGAAAACTTTTGGCGGTTGGTTGCGAAAAAAATGTCAAGGTGATGAGAGCATCCATGAGCAACTGTATTTATTGGCTATGCAACCATCATGGCTATCGTCACATACAAAGGGTACAAGATAAATGGGAACATATTCTACACAGTAGCCCAAGATAAAAGGAGTACCAACCAAAACAGTGGTGTCCGCATAGATGCCATAGACCCGAATGGAAATAAGCAGACATATTATGGACGCATAGATGAAATATGGGAACTAGAATATGCACCTACTTTGAAGATCCCATTGTTCAAGTGCCAATGGGTCAAGGTGACCGGAGGCGGGGTAACAGTAGACAACGAGTATGGAATGACAACAGTAGACCTTAGTAATATTGGGTACAAAGACGAACCATTCGTCCTTGCCAAGGATGTGAATCAGGTGTTCTATGTCAATGATATGTCTACCAAACCAAAAAGAGGGAAAAACGATAATGACTCAACCAAAGTGCCAAAGCGCCACATAGTTCTTTCAGGGAAAAGAGTCATCGTGGGAATTGAGGACAAGTCGGACATGTCAGAAGAATATGAAAAGGATGAACGAATTCCGCCCTTCAAAGTGAACAAAGACCATAGCATCTTGGTAAATAATGAGGACACTCCATGGTTACGAAGCGATCATAACCAAGGGACATACGTAAAGAAGAAGTTCACTGCTGTGCCCACTTGATGATATAGTGATTTAATATAGTGTGTGTTTGAGATATTATGTAATAATTGTGAATTTAGATGTTTATTATGTCATGTTTCAAATTAAATCAATGTTTGATTTGGTGGGATTTCTCTCTCAAAAAGGTAAATTAGGATACTGAGTGATGAAAAATTAAAATATTAACGTTAAAATGATGTGAAAACAAATTTCCTGTCCAAAACTAATAGTTTTAATAATTTTAATTAAACACTACATTTTTGCATTAACGAAATAATAAATATTAGTTACATTATGTTTTATAATTCTAACAAAAAATAAAAAAGTTAGGTTATAGATTTTTCCTATGTGCAATAAACAAAAAGAAAATTCATATTTTTAACAAAATAATTTTATGCCTTTTATTTATTTTACTATGTATTTAACAAAAACTATTGCATTTCTATTGTATTTAACAAGACTATTGCTTAAAACAAGCGGGAAACGAAACTGCAGGCCACCTTTACTCCCGGGTGGGAAGCCCACCCGGGAGTAAAGGTGGGCTACAGTTTCGTGGCCCGCCAAAAAAATCCTTTACTCCCGGTGCGTGTTACCAACCGGGAGTAAAGGTATACCTTTACTCCCGGTTGGTAACACGCACCGGGAGTAAAGGAGTAAAGGTACCTTTACTCCTGGTTGGTAATACGCATCGGGAGTAAAGGGTTTTTACTCCCGGTTGGTGGCTGGCACCGGGAGTAATTCTCTCTGGTATATAACCTCCAGCGCCTGGCGCAGATCGATCCGCTCGTCTTCTTCCTCGTCGAACACCGCCGCCCTCTTCCTCGCGCCGCGTCCGTTTGTCTTCCGTGACACCGGCGCCGCCCTCTTCTTCCTCGTGCGGCCTCCACCGCGCGCGCCCGTGCCCCTCCTCCGCGCGCGCCCGTGGCCCTCCACCGCGCCCTCCACCGCGCGCCCTCCTCCGTGCCGAGGCCCTCCACCGCGCGTGTTGTCCCACCGCGCCCGAGGCCCTCCACTGCCGAGCTTGAGGTGATATGTTCGTCAATCTCTTTGTACATTCGCCCGAGCCCTCCACTGCCGAGTTATAGATCACGTCAAAAACTACAACTTTGGTGTAAGCCATGTCAACACTCGAGGTCGATTGAAAATTCTAAATTTTGAATCACAAAATCTAGGAACTGAAAATGAATATTTGGAACTCTAAATGATTTTAAATAAAAAAACATATCTTAACGCAAGTTTTGAATATTTGGATATTATATGGATAAATTAGCAAGTTTAATTAGAGTGTCAAAAACTGCATTTTATGGTACTAAAATACATTTTAAGATCACTAGGACCTGAACTCATGACAAGTTTAATTAAGGACCACCAATGAAATTACTTTAGAAATTAATTAGATCAATGTAAATCCATGGCTTGTATAATAAACACGCTATATATTATTTGGAAACAACGCTACGAACCATCCGCTAATGAACTTTCGTACAAACTCCTCAGGATGGCAACCATTGTCGTTGTCACTAAAGCTAAAAATGATCCAGCCCATCAACCGCCATATATTCATCACTATATGATATTGTCGTTGTAGGATATATAATGGTCAAATAGGAACTCAATTTTGATACCCAGTTTGTAAACTAAGCGTTTTTTAGTTTATAAAAAATATCACATGTGATGATGTAAGCAGTTTTGGTTGGACTTGCATGCATGGCTACAGACAAATGAAGGAAAACTTCAACGTTTCTTCATTTGTGAACTTTGAATATACAGATATAATATATTAATGTTGCTAAAGTAATATGAGCATTACATATTTTTTTCGGGAAGACTATCTTCAAACTTTATATCATAGCATCAGAGATCGCCTGTAGAAGAAGAAAATAAATTCTTATCATTTCAGAAATAGTAATGGTTATATTAGCAATAAGACACATATACTTACATTTCATAATGACTTATACTTACATTATTAACATAGAATTTTCTCATATGATGAATGACTACATGGTTCACATGGTACATAGGATCACAACATCACGCACCGACACCGCCCCGACCCGCCTCACATCGTCGTCGTCGTCAGAAGCCGGCCCGTCTCACGTCGTCGTCGTCAGCACACCGGCCACCGCGCCGACACGTATATATACGTCATTTGTATTCATATGCATGTATATATATACGTCGCGGAGCACCGCCGCCATCGTTTGTCCATGCGTTTCTATGTATACGGCGGAGCACTGCCGCCCTCGTTCACCTATGTGTACAGACATATATACGGTGGAGTGGAGCACCGCCACTCTTGTCACACCGCCCTTTCTCATGGCCTAGTTGATCAACATTCGTATTATCGTTATCGTTAATGCTAAACAATCACACTAGGACGAACCGTGCTGTTGATGTCACCGACGTGGTTCGCCCTAGTCACCGACGCAATTTGCCCTTGGCCGTTTATGTATAGCCCTAATTCGCCCTAGTACCGACGTAGTTCGTCCTAGTATGACGAATTGCATCCGTGACCGAGGGGCAAGATTTAATAATGCATATTGTTCGTAGATTTTACGCATGTAAGCAAAGATTTGACGTACTATATATTGGTTTTGTTTTTTGAAGCTAGATGGCCGACCCAAGAAACATGGATGAGGAGGAGTTGATGATGAATTTGATCAACACTGGCACTCAAGTTGCCGGTGATGATGGTGCTAAAAATAACGTGCAAGAGGATGCAGATGACGGGAGTCAGTACTTAGCTCTTGAACAAAATGAGCAACAACATATTGGCCAAGTATATATTTTTTATTATTAGCTATATATATTATCATATGTCTTATGTGTGCTCATGACATTAAAAATAATGTTTATGTTTTGTAGCCCTCTGGATCGACATCAACAACTACAACGAAGAGTAAAAATGTTCGAGGTCCCAAAAAGCCATTGAAGGGTCGCTTCATCATCTCGGAGTTCAATGTGGATACAGGAGAACCGAGGGGGGGGGGCGAATAAAATGAAATTTGTGCACCACTATGGTTACCTTGTACGGGACCAGCTCCCGATTAGTACCCATGAATGGAAGAAGAAGACCAATGCTCCTCATATCAGTTCTGTCTCCGATCGTGACAAGGCGTTAATTTGGAATGATGTCTTGGTATATTTCATGCTCCAAACAGATGGTTATGATGATATAATAGATGATGATGAATTGAAGGAGCGAGTTAGGGATTGGGCAATGAAGAAGATGGGCACCCAGTTTCAGACTTGGAAGAAACACCTATACACGACGTATGTCAAGAAGAACATAGCACCAGATTTTACTGTCCTAGGCCCGATCTCAAAGCAGAGGCCCTATTGGGATAAGTTTGTACAGTACAAGACTTCGGAAGAGGGTGTGAGTTGGGTGATAAAGAACCAACATAATGCCCAACAGAAGACATACCACCATACCTTGGGATCAGGTGGCTACCCGACTGCCATTAAGAAGTGGAACAAAATGGAAGCAGACCTTCTTGCCAAGGGTATCAGACCAGAATCACTCGAGTGGGGAGAACGTGCAAAGAATTGGTTTTTCGCTCATGGGGGAACACTAGACCAGGAGATAGGGAAGTGCGTTTATGGCGCAAGACTGCAAGAAGCAGCAGAAAGATTGTTTTATGCTCAGAGAGCTACTGCTAGTGGTGCGTTCAGGCCCAATAGAGAGAAGGATGAGCTGACATACGCCATCGAGACTATTGAACATGGTGGCCGAACTAGAGGCAAAGGAAGTGTCTCGTGGGAGCATGGATTCTCTCAGGACAGACCTTCCTACAGAAGTCGCCAGAGAAAGAAGGAAGAAGAGGCACAGCGGCTCCAGAGGTTGGAGGAAGCGGTGCGTGAAGCACAGGAGCGGGAAAAAAACCTTGAAGCGAGAATGCATGAGGAAATCAGAAGGCAAGTGCAAATAGCAATGAGTGCAAGCAAGCAGGCATCAGAGCCAGGAATCAATATTAGCTAATCTGTTCAGTTAAAAAGCAGCTGTGCTTCCACGGAGATACCAAATCAAGGGGACACAGGACTGCGCTTCCCTGTGGATGATGTCACTGAACCTTGTACAACGTGTGAGCTACACATTCCGAAGGAGAATTCCACAATCAAGGTGGCTATCGGTCTTGTTAATCCTATCGACCGAACCAAGACACCAAGGATTTATGGGAATATAATCCAAGAAGGATATGCTACCATCTCGGTAGATAAAGCTGAAAAAGGTTTTAGTGATTTGCCTCTTGACATTCCTAGAGGTGATGGCGAGAAGACTCTAGGAGAAGCGGAGAAGACATTCATTCTATGGCGCAAGCGCTACATCATCATTCCAGGGATGTCGGCTCCACCTCCTCCTGAACTACCTCACCATAGGTACGTGCGGATGAAAACACTACATCATTAATTTGTATTGGCTTAAATAATTAACAATCTGCTCATAATAATATGTCATTCCTTTTTTTGTAGCAGATCCACCCCCAACCTAAATCCAATTATTCAATCGCCAGATTATCATAGTGCTCTGTACGATGACATTGTGTTGGAAGACGAGGCTGCATCCACACCATCTCCAAGGAGGTCTCCAACGCCGCAGCCGCCACCTCCAAGGAGGTCTCCAACGCCGCTGCCAACACCTCCAAGGAGGTCTCCAACGCCTCCCCCGCCCCCGCCTACCAAGAAGCCTAGCAAGAGGCCAGCCCCTCAAACAAAGAACCAGTCCCCGCCTGCAAAGAAAGCCACCATGAAATTAAGGGCTATTCCCAAAATAATATCTGAAGAGAAGGAAGAAGGAACTGATGCATATAAAAAAGACATGTCTAGATTCTATGACAAACTTAAAATGAATCAAGAAGCAAGGAGAAACCCGGAGAAACCGTACTTCTTCGTAGCTCCAAATATTCTAAGAAAAAAGGTGACTTCTTACCAGCAACAACAGCGGGAATCTCATAAGCCATCCAAATCAACGTTATCAGACTATGACCGCACTCTCACCAAGTCAATTGAGGCGGCACAGAAAAAGAAGCGGGCAGGGAAAGGAGTTGCCCAACTCGGACAATAAGCGCACCAATCAATCCCCCCGCTAGTTGTTGGTAATGAATATGGTTCGAATTTAGGATTAATGCATCAGGCAAACATACCTCCGGATGTCAATTTGGATCACCTTGGTGAATTTCTTGATGAGACTGGTCTCGACCTTTACCAGATGTTTGGTGATGGAAACATTGAGAGTGCGGCGGAGGTTGATATTTGGAAGAAAAAATTTGTACTATGCCAGAGTCTATACAACCCTCAAGCCTTATCTGATCTGGGGACGCAAATGTACCTGCTAAACAAGTGGTACATGCAGGCGTCTACCAGTGGAGACTTCTACGTTGGTGTCAGAATTAGAGACGAACATTGGTTCCGTGGCGATGATGTTATGTATGTTGACTTTGCAGAATTTCATCAACTATGCCACCTGACCTCTCTGGACAAAGTTATCATTAGCTGCTATTGCTTGTAAGTAATAATTCTTTCGATCTATTATTAAACTTATCATATATGTGTATATGCATATAAATTATCCTAACAAGTACTATATATATGTAGATTTACAATGACAGAGCTCAGAAAGGAAGGCTGCAATGAAATTGGTTTTGTTGATCCCCATATAGTATTCAAAGACCCAATTACTCCAAAGACTAATTAGAAGTCTGAGTCAGAGAGTAACCTCATGAACTTCTTAGTGAACCAACGCCACAAGAAGGATATACTCTTTTCCTATAACTTCAAGTGAGTGTTAATCATGTCGATCATATCCTTAATGGCTCATATATTGATTCTAGTTAATTAATGAGTGTTATGCGTTATGTCCTATAAACACATGCAGCAATCACTGGATATTGATGGACATCGATCTGGTGAAAAGTCACTTGATAATCTATGACTCGATGAGAAAACCACAACAAGACTACCAAGATATGATAGATATTATCCAGAGGTAATTTCGGGATCTCTAGCAACTATATATACACACAAACATGATGATTAACTATATCTGATGACGTGGTAAATTTTTTATTGAGCAGTGTTTGGAAAACCTTTATTGAGAATCAACACATGGAAAAATGCAAAGCGCCACTGAATGTAATCCCTTTGAAAGTAAGTCCCCTGAATCGCATCATCTTTATTAATTAAACATATAGCTTTCACCGGATCACCAGATTGGATGACAAATCTTTTTCTCGTAAAGTGGTGTCTGAGGCAGGAACAGGGGAACAACTACTGTGGTTACTATGTTTGCAAGTTTATCAAGGTGCTCTCCCAAAGAACTCCTACAGAGAGACTCAAAGTACGTTAAAAATACACTATATATTTATTTAATTATTATTATTGATTGTGTTACTATGTCTTTATATATATATACATATATTAATTTATTTTCCTTTAATTCAAACCTGTAGACTCGATGGTTGGAGGAAAAGGTCATACGGCAAGACCAAATCAAAGCAATTCAAGAGTCTATAGCCGGATTTTTTAATGAGCAGGTCATCGATTCCAAGGGCAAGTTCTACTTCGACCCAACACTGCCATTGAAGCCAAGCTAGAGGATGAGAGAAAACTTGTTATGTCACAACAACTATAATGCAATCTTTTGTAATATATGCACATGAAATAATATAATATAAAATACACATATGCATGCATGCATGTAAATATATATATATATGATGCATGCATGCATATATATATATATACATATATATATATATATACATATATATATATATACATATATATATATATACATATATATATATATATATATATATATTTATGCTTGAATCGTGTGATTTAATACGTTCATTGTGCTTGAACCAAAACATACTATATGCGCATATAAATGTATAATTAGCAGCGTACAATACGACTTCGAAAACCTATTTTGAAAAGAAAACAAAAAAATGAAAAGAAAAGAAAAAAGAAAAAAACCTTTAGTCCTGGTTCGTATTACCAACCGGGACTAAAGGTGCCGGCCATCGTGGCATGTCAGGAGGCACCTTTAGTCCCGGTTGGTGTTACCCACCAGGACTAAAGGTCCTCCTTTAGTCCCGGTTCCTGACCCAGGACTAAAGGACCCCCCTTTAGTCCCGGATGCTTGCTCCCGGGTGGGGAACCGGGACTAGAGGGGGTTCCCCACCGAGAGTAAAGCTCGGTTCTCTACCAGTGATATATATATATATATATATATATATATATATATATATATATATATATATAACCCATGTATCTCGGCTTGATATGATTTTTCAAGTACTATGACTGTGCTGCTAGATCTATTGCCGCTTCATACATAAGATTGCTTTGCTTTCTTAGTAATCATCACATTGCACGCCACTCACCAAACTATGCTTATGATAGGGTGTCAAGTATATGTATGACTATTTCTGCACAACTTGTGAACTATGAGCCTCAGGTAATGCCTAATTCAATAGGCTGCCTGTCAAGGTGAATGCGAGCTTAGTCTATTCTTGATCAAAATTGGATCACACCTACTGTATATGGTTTAAAGCAATTCTGAGCTAATGTGTTTGTTACAACTTTTAAATTTTAACCACTAATTAATGGTATAAAGCAGTACGCCTAGCATGACCTGTTGGCCTGTTGATCATGTTGGTTACACTTTGTCATATCTGTGATATTTTTCTTTATTCATGTGTTTCAATTGCAGGAGATGTTCACAGGCAGCGGCGGATCCACAGGGGGGGCTGAGGGGGCTCCAGCCCCCCTAATTTCTTGATTTTAAGCCTAATTACTGTAGCAAAAGCTTGATTTCACCATTAAATCTTCCTGCAAATCAACATCTCCATTGTTTTAGCCCCCCCTTATCCCGCATCGTGCATCCGCCACTGTTCACAGGGGCTATGTAGATTTTCCAAACTCATGTGATGGATCTTGTCCCTAATGTTCTGATCAAGAGTGTTGCCATGGCTGCAAGGCTATAGTTTCTTATAGTCCATGTCCACGATTCAAGATAAAAATATTGTTTGGCCCTCCCCTTAATGAAGCACGTGCTATGCACGATTTCGAAAAAAAAAAATTGTTTGGCCCATCCACTGTGAGAATGGTCTGGTTGCAAGACCAACTCGAAATGCACAAGCTCCACTGGTACAGGAGAGCCCCTACTCCATCAGAGTTCTGGATACCACTTGCTGCTTGGTTCACTGTTGGCCTAGTTGGTCTTTGGACATTTTTTCACTTCTTTTCATTGTGGCGGCGAAAGATCAGTTTAAGCTGGATGAAAATAATTGCCAGATCGAAGAGGAAGAATTTTGAAAGAAACCATGAGGTTCCTACTGCTGAACATGTTTGGAACACAGAATCTTTGATTCGTGCAAAAGGGATGAAGTGCTATGTATGCTTGGAATCTATCTCACCTGCTCAGCCCCTTGGGCAGATGATGACTTCAGAAAATATGGTTCACCGTTGCAATGTTTGTGGTGCGGCTGCACACATAATATGCTCTTCGAATTCTCAGAAAGACTGCAAATGCATCTCAATGTTCGGGTCCAAACATGTGGTCCATCTATGGACTGTACTCTGGGCAGATGTAGCCAACCAATCCGAAGAAGGTCAATACTGTTGTTACTGTGAGGAGATATGCAGTGAATCTTTTCTGGGAGGTCCTCCCATATACTGCTGCATGTGGTGCCAAAGATTGGTGCATGCTGAGTGCCAGTCGGCCATGGCTACTGAAACAGGTGACATTTGTGACCTTGGTCCCTACAGGCGCCTTATTCTGTCGCCACTTTTTGTCCAGGCCATTAGCAAACCTGGTGGCATCTTGAGTTCTATAACTCATGGAGCAAATGAGTTTGCATCCACTGTGCGGGGGCGTTTAAACCGAACTAAAAAGGAGAAACATCACAACAGACTTCCATCTGACAGTAATGATGATTCATCAAGTGATACCACATTGAACTCAAACCAGAGGGCTGGGGAATTAAAAGCAACTGGGGGCAGTGCTCAAAGGAGTCCTGAGAATGAGCATTATAGCAGTGAGAGTGATGGTAGAGAACTCATATCAGAGCCCAGAAGGCTTGGCAACAATGAGACTGGTGAAGTTAAACTTAAGTACGCATTGTCTGAATTGCCTGCTGATTCCAGACCTCTTTTAGTTTTTATCAACAAGAGAAGTGGAGCTCAGCGTGGAGATCTTCTCAAGCACAAGCTACATTTTCTTTTGAATCCGGTGCAGGTCATGATACTTCTCACACTAAACTTACTTAAAGTCAAGTCACTTCTCATCTAGTCAACTTGTCATGGTACCCATCAATTTTGTAGAATATGCCCATTGCATTACGAGTTGAGTTCATGCATTTACTTAAACTCATCCATGTGATGCTGGATCACTTCATATTATGTAAGGAAATCATCATAATCAATCTTATCTCATGTTTCTAGCGCCATCCACACTTAAAAAAAACATTTTCTCTGTGATAATCAGTAGTTAGTAGTAACCGCATGGTCACTCAAGAGGAGTGCTTAAGCCTAGATTTTTTTTGGACGTTAGGTAATTCAGTTAGTATAATATAGTGCATCTACAGTGAGATACAACAGTGTAAAAATTGAACCCTTTGAAGAAGCAGCACCATTTGCCTACATCTGGTGCTGTTGGTGTTGGATCATGTGTAAGAGACTTATTTTCCATCCTACTAGAAACATAGGCACACAGTTGAACAGAAGCTGTCAATGTGCTTGAAAATTTGAAGGCTAGTGTTCTGTTTTTGGTTCCGAGTTGGGCCTCTAGGCTGTGGTCTTTCTGCGGGTAGTGGTCTTTCACTAGCTGATGTGTTTTTGGTCCAATCTGTCTTGTAAGGTCATGGAGTACGGGGCTGTGGTCTTTCTGCAGGTAGGGGGTCTTTCACTAGTTCATGTGTTTTTGGTCTGACCTGGCTTGTAAGGTCATGGAGTACGATCGTGTAGACCCTGTCGAAGGGGGTTTGCCTGTAATCCTTTTGTGTTTTATTCTTCTAATATGATTCGGCAAAGCTTGCAACCTTTAAAAAAAGTGTTCTTTTTCATATATATTTCAGCACCCCCACCTTAGCAAATGCTTTTCAGATATTTATGATTTCTGTGTTTCTAATGTTCCATATTATTCATCTAGGTTTTTGAATTGAGTTCTTCACAAGGGCCAGAAACAAGATTATTTTTGTTCAGAAAGGTACCGCATTTCAGAATACTTGTGTGTGGTGGCGATGGTACTGTTGGTTGGGTTCTTGACGTGATAGATAAGCAAAATTATGAATCACCTCCACCTATTGCAATTCTTCCAGCTGGCACTGGCAATGATCTTTCGAGAGTTTTATCATGGGGAGGTGGCCTAGGTGCTGTTGAGAAGCAAGGTGGCCTCTGCACAGTTTTACATGACATAGAGCATGCAGCAGTCACTATCCTGGATAGATGGAAGGTGACAGTAGAAGATAAGGAATCAAAGAATGTGCTTCTAGTAAAGTACATGAACAACTATCTAGGTAGGTACATAGAAACTTAATTTATCGGCACCCCTTGTTGAATAACCTTAGTTTACTATGGTGACAGGTATCGGTTGTGATGCAAAAGTCGCCCTTGACATTCATAATCTCCGTGAAGAAAGTCCTGAGAAATTCTACAGTCAGGTAATGTTTGTATCCATCATAAGCAATATACAGTAGTTGGCCCTTGATTTTAATGTTTAGCTTCTTTACAAATTTGTACTTGTGAAATAGTCCCTTTTCGCATTTATTGTTCAAGAAACAAAGGTAGTACAGCTGGATGTTACTGGAAATGTAGTGTTTATTTCGATGTTATCTGCTGTAAGTTGGGCTTGTGGATGCTTGCAGCTCAACATTGATTATGTAAATTGGTCAGTCAGGGCAAAATTGAGTCAAAATTAGTCTTCCAGCGTCCCTTCAGTGCCTATACTCATAGATACTTTTTATCTTTATTCAATTCTGGACTTTACTATTACCATCTATTCTATATGCTTTTCCATCACCATGCGTGCATGTTTTCCCTCTTTGCATAGCACCTCCACACCTTAGTTTGAGCTGTGTTTGACATAGAGTTGGATATGATGTGGTCTGCATGGTGCCATGGTGGTACACATCATGAATTCATACCTTGAGTTAGTTCTATATTAACAATGCAGAAGTGGGTAATTTAGAAGCATATATAGGAGGACTTTGGATATTTTTTTAATGACAGGTAGGTCATTTTGGTGTATATCTATGAGCTTGCTTTTGGTTATTTTTAACAACGTCAAAAGTGGGCAACTTAGATGCAAATTTAGGGAGTAGTTCAGATCATCTTTCATAATGACATAGGTGAGTAATTTAGACAAATATTTAGGGGATTTACTTTAGGTTATTTTTCATAATGGCAGATTTGGTAATTTTGATATAGATTTAGGGGTTTACTTTTAAACTATTTTTCATAATGGGCAAAGCTGACAATATTTTATAGAAAACAGAATAGTCACTGATGATTAGAGTTTACTGAATTGATGGCTGAATGTTTTTGTTTCACGTGAGAAGAATTCATATGGTTTAGCATGTCTTGTGATGACTAATGTGGAGGCTTTACCGAGTCTTTAATTCCTAATACTAAGATGGATCTTATGTTTCTTTCTTGGGTTTCATCAGTTCTTAAATAAGGTGCTATATGCGAGGGAAGGAGCCAAGAGCATCATTGACAGGGCGTTTGTGGACTTACCATGGCAAGTTCGGTTAGAAGTTGATGGCACTGAGATTGAGATACCAAGGGTTGTGTCAGAGTGAATTGTGATTATTACATATAGACCACCTGCCGGTTGTACTAAACTGACTATGGATCCTTCAGGACTCAGAAGGTGTGCTTGTTGCAAACATCCCGAGCTACATGGGAGGGGTTGACCTGTGGCAAAATGAGGGTGAGAATCCTGAAAATTTTGATCCACAGTCAATCCATGACAAGATGCTCGAAGTGGTTAGCATTACAGGAGCATGGCATCTGGGAACACTCCAGGTAAGTGATCATCATAGTTCAGAAACCTTTGAAGGACGAAGTAAATGGTGGAGACTTAAAGAAAGAATTAATAAACTGCATCTAGGTTGGACTTTCTCGGGCACGGAGGATCGCACAAGGTCAGTCGATCAAGATACAAATGTTTGCTCCTTTCCCTGTTCAAGTGGATGGCGAACCTTGGGTCCAGCAGCCCTGCACGCTTAAGATATCCCATCACGAACAGGTTTATAGTCTGATCTTACTCTTGCATGTGCTTGGCATCATGCAAATCACTTATAAGGTGAATTGATGATTGATTGACAGAGTGTTGTTGGTTTCCTTACTCTTGTTTTCTTTTCATTGTACTCAGGCTTTTATGTTGAGGAGGGCAATTGAAGAGCCACTTGGTCATGCTGCTGCTATGATCACCGACGTGCTCGAGCATGCCGAATCCAGCCGTGTAATCACTGCTTCGCAGAAGAAATCCCTCCTCCAAGAAATGGCTCTACGGCTGTCATGAAGCAAACGCCGATCGTTCGGACGTCGCAGAAGAATAGTTTCCTGTGCTGTGCCCTTGCTTGCACTGCGGAGAGGTTCCTATTGGCAGCGATGATTATTAGGAGGATCTGTGATCCCAACAGGAGCGCTCGATCATGTTTGTCGCAGCAGATACAGCCCGGGGGACGTGTACAGAGAGTTTCTGGTTATGTTCACATTTTGAAAATAGCAAGGCAATGTTGTGTACAGGTATGTGTGCTGTGTAGAGCTCGGGTATGCCCCCTGCCTTGTTCTGTGCAAATCTAGTTACGCCTGCCATTCTGTGTTCGGTTGGCTGTATGGATTTTGGGGGCTGTGTTGTGTCGCTGCCACTTGGGGTGGTGCCCCACATGTAAATGAGATGGGCTTGAATGCTTGGTTGTAATGAAGTTGTACAAATAAGTGGCACATCAAAGTGAATAGTGCTGTGTAGAGCTATAATCATGTCTGGTCTAGATAGGTTTGACTAGCTCCCATCCAAATAGGCCCGCAGTGCCTATATATAAGGTTTATAAGGAGGACATTTTTGTCCAATACCAACTATCCTATAAGGCTCCAAAAAAAAACAACTATCCTATAAGGCTCTCCAACTCATTTTAATAGAGCTTGCTAATAGAAGAGATGGAAATATTAAATGGGTAATGTAATTTAGATAATAGGACCTAGCGGCAAATAGCGAACTCTGAAATTTAAAGAAAACACACCGTCGATTTAATAAAAACATATAAAGATTATTGGCCCGGAACCTTTGCGGCTTTACCCGCCGGCTCTGCCTTTCCCCCCGCATACTACTCTCTCTCTCTCTTGCGGACTTGTGGTTCTCCCTAGTCCCGTGCTGCTCGAGTGCGCTGTCTCCGTCTCTAGTGGCGACGACTGGGCGACCGCCGCCGCCGCCGCCCTACGCGAGGTGCCCAGATCTCCATTTTCGGGCCCTTCGCCGGTGACGAGCACCCACCAGGTTCGCCCACCCCTTCTCTTCCGTTCCTGCATGTCGAAACCGAGCACCCAAACCCTAGCTTGTTTGTATTTGGAACTGATCTGATCCGATTACGAGTGTAGTATATATGTCTTGTGCCTACAAATTTCGTTTTTTATATTTTTTGCAAAAAACTATTGGTTGTACATGTGTACACCCATGTCCTTCACTGGGTCCGCCACTGGTTAAGAGACAGGGATTCTGTTAGTGATCATACCTCTGTGTGCGATTCTAGCTGTCGGTAGTGCCGCTGAGGTGGGAATGCCCTCGTTACATGTGGTCGTTTCAGACAAACGGTTTTCATGGTCTTTTTATGCCATGAAATGAAATTCCAAGTGGACTAAATAAGGAGGAATGATCGTTACTGAATTCCGTGTTCCCTAAGAAAAGTATCGAAATACTGGTAGAATTCAGTGTAAGATCATGCTTGGTCACGTGTATGCTCATTCTATATGCATGTATAGCTTGGGCATGCTAAATATTTTCCTTCCAAGTTATTTTTCTATATGCGTAGCAAAGCTTTTATTTCTTTCAACCTTCATGGGTGTACAGTATGGTGGTTTATCATCTACACACGAAACATCCTTGGGAATGCTAAATGTTTTCCTTTTTTAATACATATATAGCTTTTGTAATTCAAATTCTTAGGTTCGATGATTAAAATTAGAAAGTCCTTTATATGCGAATGTTCTGTTTTTGGTGTTTTGATCGAATATGCACCGTAGTGGAGTGCACTGAACTGTCGACATGACATTGGCACTGGAAACTCTCGTGTCCGTTGTACCCTGAAACTAAACATACCGTTCTTGGGAGATGGGATGGGATATTTGACCTCGCCGATGAAGTTGGTGCTACAGTGGAGATGCAGTGGCATAGGCATTGGCAGAGGAACATTTGTGGATATAAATGGTCACGATGTGTTGCTCATCTCTCTGGTGAAGTTTGTGCAAGAGTTGTTGACTGTGGTTACATTGATGGGCACAGGCAAACTTGGTGATCTACTACCTATTCTGACTATTGTTTTGGGCACCAGGCCTCTTGTTGATGGGTTGATGGCAATTGAGGGTGTGCAGGAAGTCACCAGTTGTTGGGGGTAAATAGGGTCGACTCGTGGTTCTAGTCCATGAGGTAAATAAGCCAAGCTGTTTTCAGACAGCGGTGATTGAAATCAGATGTAGTATCGTTGGAAGATCAGTGGTTCGGATTTTGTAGTTCTTTTTTGCAGTACCATGCTGTGGGTGCGAGTGTAGGTGTGGGTGTGACTGGAAGTGAGGAACCACAGGATGGCAGGAAGGGAAAACTCGTGGTGTTACTGTATGAGACTTGATAGTAGTGAATTGATCTGTAGCATGTTGACCAAACTGCTTATTGCTCATTTTGTTTTATTTTTACTTTTAGTTGTAGAATTGTGAAGGGCGGGCCTGGTGCAAGCGGTAGAGTCTTACCGCCTGTGACCGGAAGGTCCCGGGTTCGAGTCGAGGTCTTCTCGCATTGCACAAGCGAGGGTAAGGGTTGCCACTGACACCCTTCCCCAGACCCCGCACAGAGCGGGAGCTCTTTGCACTGGGTACGCCCTTTTGTAGAATTGTAACATTCACTTAAGGGGCATTAAAGGACTTTCTATTGGTTTTCCTTCTCTATGTAGCCAAAATAATTTGCATGTCATAGGCAGTTCCATAGTTGAATAGTTCTTGGATGTTCATTTAATTGTATGTTTTGTCTTTTTGGCAGGATAATATGTTGTTCACGCATGAGACAAATGCTGACCAGTTTGATCTTCTTTCTTATGGTAATCTAAGGGGACTAGAGGCTAGTAGAAATTCCGAGGAATCCAATTTTGGAAATGACTTAAAGGATGGTTCTTCAGTTTCTTCTGAGAACTTCAGCTCCTCTTGTCTGCCTGGCGAGAACTATCAATCTGCCACAATAGATCATGAAAAACGACCTCTTTCTGATGTCAAGCCATGCCAAGTTGCTTGCAAACGTCCAAAGCAAACAGATCACCATACCTGGTTATATTCCTTTGAGGAAGACCCTTTGACCAGTGAAGTGGGGATATCTTCTCCAGGTTTTGTACTCTCATTTCCTTCTGTGTTCAGTGCTCTAAATAATAATAATTAATCCAGAAGATATCTAGCTGCAATTTTTTTTTCTTTCAGCTTTAGCTGATGGATTGGTTGAGACCAAACAACCAAATGACATTCCTGCAATTAATGGTGCCACAACCTGCGGTGGTAGTTCAGACATCCCTTGCCTTAATCATGATCAATCAGTTTTAGTGGAAAGCTTAGATGTACCTGATTGGGCGACTTCTTTCCCTGGTTATTTTGAAGACTGTGGGCCAGTTGCTACATATAACCATGTTGATGACATCGGTTCGCCTGTTCATGAGTACCTCCCTAGAAAGGGTGTGCCAATTGGACCTGAGCACCAGGCTGACATTCCAGAATGGAAGGCCCGAATCTCTATGATTGTACCTGGTGCTTCTGAGTTTTGTGCTGATCTGGATTGTAGTTCTGCTTCCACTTCAGAGTCTGTTCCCAGAGGTGATGACTATGTAAGTGACAAGTGGATCAGGTACTGTGTTGTTCCAATGACGAGCTGCTCATCTCTTGTTGACTGGTCTGGAGACAACAAAATAGATTGTAACTGCAGTGATGAGGGTTCTATGAGGTGTTCCAGACAGCATATTATTGAAGCAAGGGATAGCCTCAAAATGAGCTTGGGACAGGACAAGTTTTGTGAGTTAGGTCTTTGTGAAATGGGAGAGGATGTTGCTCAGAGATGGACTGATGAGGAGGAGAAGCTATTCCAAAGAGTTGTTTTCTTAAATCCTGTCTCCTTGGGCAAGAACTTTTGGGATCACCTTCCAGATGCATTTCCTGCTAAAACTAGCCAGGAGCTTTTTAGCTACTATTTTAATGTTTTCATGCTCAGGAAAAGGGCCCAGCAGAACAGGTCAGACGTGTTGCGTGTGGACAGTGATGATGATGAACTGCATGGTGAACCTCTAGTTGAGCGGGAGGAAGGGGATCCTGCAGTTGAGTCCTCTATACATGAACATTTTGTCAGCAATTCTCTGCCCATGGACGATGACCATAAAGAGTTTGAAGGAGCACAGTTTGATGGATCTTTGTGTGAGAAGTCAGTATACAGTGCAGTTGAGTGCAGACATCTACCAAATCAGATGCCTGCGGATTCAAATACGGTGAACACTGCACAAGATGTTTATGACCAAGATAATGGAGCTCAATGTGCAGAGTTTCACATGCCACTGCCAAATGATACTTCAAACAATCTTGGTGATCAAATTGCATCTGTGTAGGAGATGTTGTTTGGACAAGACTCTTTGGCTGTCGACATGTCCAAGACCTTGAACAACAATCAAATGGATAGCCGAGACATATTCAGTTTGAATCTGACATCTACTTCAGATGGGTGCTTGGCATTGAGATGCTGTTTTGGCCATGACTCGGAGCTGTAAATTCAGCCACATCTGGAGATGATAGTTCATGAAGTTGTACATTCTTCAACTACTATGTGTTTTTTGCGGCATTTTGTTAGCACATTGGGAACCCAACTGAGCTTCAATCTGCCCCCCTCCCCCACCACCATTCGTCAGATCAACCTTCTTGTATGTACGTTGTATTTCATTGTTGTATGTTCATTCCAGAAACTGGAATATGTAGATCGTAGAGTTGCCATTATCTGGATTTCCTGATGATTTGGCAGTGGCTTTGCACCTCCCTGGCTGTTGAAGCACGCTATCCTGCGATGGCTTTCATTTGCACCAAATCGTTTCATGCAAATAATGTGCTACCGACAGACATTAATTGAATCTATTTGATCTCGTACGTTTGTCACGATTGCATTCTTT
Source organism: Miscanthus floridulus (assembly GCF_019320115.1). Taxonomy (NCBI): domain Eukaryota; kingdom Viridiplantae; phylum Streptophyta; class Magnoliopsida; order Poales; family Poaceae; genus Miscanthus; species Miscanthus floridulus. Next base: position 126,479,457 of record NC_089581.1, on the reverse strand, counting down.
TGTTTTAAAGATGTCCAAAATGCACTAGGGTAAAGGAATGTTGGTGAGATCCATGCGTTGCTTTGTTTGCAATACTAGCACAGCATGGCCCAAAGCCTCAGATGCGTCTCAATCTCTGTTCTTCCATTCCCTATTTTGCGGCATATATATACTTGAGGTAAAGAGTCAGATTTGTCGGTGAGGTGAGGCTATGAGGTGAAGAGTGTATCCCAAGGAAGGATACCTGTTCTGAATGTTTATCTTGCTCACTAACCTGTATTTTAATCTCTTTTAGAAAGCTTGCTCACTAACTAATCAACCATCCCAATAATTACAATCTACAAGCATGTCATAGTGGAGCTACTCTTTAATCCCTTTTCACGAAGGTAATGATACACTGAACAAACAACCAAAAAGGACAGAATAAAGAGAAGCTCGCCAACTTATTTTGCCAATGCCTCCCCATTTTCAGATTTTTACAGGCCACTAACCCTTTGGAGCACAATACTAGTGACGAGGAGCGAAGAGATCTGATTTCTCAACACACACATATTTGTTGCAGATCCGGATCTCTGCAAAAATGGTCTGGCTCGCTTGCTTCAGCTGGAGGTCGAGACATGCATGTGTTCTTTCGATGAGCACAGGTCTGTTACTCTGCTGCAACCATAAATAGGGAGCCCCCTTTCACACCTCTCAAATCTCATAAAATAGTTAGTATTTTTCTTTTTCTGATATCTTATTCTAGACTAGAGATACGTACCATTCTGTGAAAGGCTGCTCATTTCTTCGGGTATTGGTGTTTCTGGCGTGTCTGCCATCCCAAGGAAGTCATCTTGTGCTATGATGCTAGTTCTCCAGGCTCTGCACATTAGCATCATCCAGGGGCATCTCATGCAGCACAATTCTGGAGTATTTGGCGACGAGTTTCTCAAGCTTTTTTTTACTAAATTTGAAAGAAATTGTATTGAAAAGTAATCTCTATGGAGTTAGAGACGCATCAATTTACGTCAAAGGTCCTAAATACATAACCGCTCAAGATATAATCTTACTGCCTTCCGTAGAAATCTTTGATACGATATAGCTAACTTGACAGATCAAGAGAGATTGCAGATATCAAACGGAACTCAGAAGCACGAGTTTCCCAGACGATAATCTGGAGCTGGAAGCTGGCTTCACTACACCAATTACTGTATGTGTCTTCCTTATAAAATAAAAAAAATAAACATAAAGTTTCAGCAGCATCAAACATCAAAATTGTGAAGAAGAAAACATCATCACATGGCGTAGTTCCAAGATGGGATAGTGTCACAAAAGTGATATGTTCATTCCACCCATCATCTGGAATCCATGTCTGCTGAAGATCTTGAATTCTTGCTGCTGGTTGGGTCACTGCAGTTACAAACTAATCTTGTCACCCCGTGGGACTTGCAGCTCCTCACTGAACTTTATACATCAGTCTGCTCAGCAAAGTTTTTTGCTTGCTGCAGCCTCCTTTTCCATTCCCCCCATTTTGTTTCAGTTGGGTGGGTCACAATTCATGCCTTGTGTATTCTTTTGCGTAAATCTTTTTAATTACAATGATGCGCAAATCTTTTGCGTATTCGAGAAAAAAAACAATTCATGCCTTGTGTCAGGTGTTTGTGTCACATAAAAAGAAAGGGAGAAATGAAGAGATGGAAAGGGAGAGGTGAATTGACCTACTTGTTGCTCCAATTTTTGCCTAATTAAACTAAACCACCAGTATCATGAGAATGCATTCCTTGTGTCAGTACGCTGCCACTGCCTACCCGAATGCTAGGTCAGTAAAAAGCTGCAGTAAAGGCTAGAGCGGCAACAAAGCAAAAAATTGAGCAGATTAATATCAACCTTGAAAGCATTCACTGGACTCTATAAACTTAAGAAATGCAATGCTGAGCTAAATTGAAAATCTTTCATTGAATCATCTCAGGTTCAGCAGTTTAAGATCATGAGATGCTTATTACTCTCTGTAAAGAAGCTGAAAAACAAAACAGCAAAAAAGGACTAGTAAAAAGAATGACTTTAGAAAATGTAGGTGAAATTTTGATGAACCCATGAAGACTAGCAATCATGGTTCATCTCACCCAAGCAAGATCATATGTAACTTGAAGCTCCAAAGAATCAATTGAATCTGAATCTGAATCTGTAGTTCTGTAGTCTGTACATACCACATCCATCCTCTCCCAGAAAATCAAGATTCGAAGCAGCCATACTTCAATCCTCAACTCCTGGAGCTGGCAGATTGAGATCAAGAAATCCATCAGAGACCAGAGGCTGCTCATCGTCACCAATGCCATCGTCTTCGACAGCATGTGCGCGCTCATTGAGCTCACCGGCGATCGAGTGTGACCGCTTGTGTCCACCGAGCGCCTGCCCCGAGCCAAACACCCTGAAACAGATGGGGCACTCGAATTTGATCGCCTTGTGCGGCTTTGCCTTCAAGGCCACCACCGCAGTGGGAGCGATGTCAGCGCCGTAGTTCGGGTCCGGCGACGCCGTGCTAAACGAGGAGGCGTTGGTCTCGACGCTTGGCTCCGGTTGGTGGTCGACGACGGCCTTGGCGATGCTGCAGTTACTGTTGATCCGCTTGTGGCTGGCGCGGTGGCCGCCGAGTGCTTGGTACGACTGGAACGCCCTCCCGCACCCAGGGCACTCGTACCGGCCCCGCTTCTCGTCGCCGATGAGGCTGCGATTAGGCTTTGTCTTGTTGATCTTGGTGCCGATGGAGGCGTCGTCGTTGGAGTCGGCGTCGTGGTGGTGGTACTGGTACCGATAGTCTCGCCTCGTGCTGTCCTCTTCCGGCGAGTACTCGGCGCCCGTAGCCGCGGAGCACCGCCGGTGGTCTATGATGTCGCGCGACAGCATGATGAGGCAGAGCGCGACGTCCTCCGGCTCCTTGTCGAAGGCAGGCCGCGGCGACGGCGAAGGGGCCGGCACGCGCATGGAGCGCCGCCTCCGCCTCGGCGGTGGCATCAGGCCGGAAGCCGGCTCCGTCGGGATCATCAGCACAGCGTCCTCCTGCTCCCGACCCCGCTCCAGTTCCAGCTCCACGCCACCGCCTCGCGCACGGTGGCGCTCGCGGTCCACGTCCACCACCGGCGCGCACAGCGAGAGCAGCTCACCGCGGCCACCGCCGTCGCAGTCGTTGAGGCTCGAGAGGCGCCGCGTCTTCTTCGGGTTCTCCCTCAGCCCGTAACCCCCGGCGCTCGGAGGCGTCACGCAATCAAAGCCACGCCGTTGGTGGTGCTCCTCGCCGCCGCCATCGTCACCGTCGTCGTCGTCCAGTGCCGTCTCCACCTCGGCCAGGGAATGCGAGCGCATGTGGCCGCCCAGCGAGCGGCCGCAGGCGAAGCCCTTCCGGCACACCTTGCAGCTGTGCCGAGTGGCGCTGCTACTAAGCACAGCCACATCCCCCATGGTATGCATGGTTGAGGATGGATCGTCGATCAAGGTAAAGAATTAAAGCAGATTAATTTGATCGCATCAGCGGCGGATCAAGATCGATGATCAGCCAAGAAAGCTAGCTGCATACTTTCCAAAAAAAAAATCTAGCTGCAAGTAGCTAGGCAAGGATGGAAGTGGGTGGAAGGGGAGAAGAGGTCAAGTGAAGAAGAAGAGATTGGAGGAGGCCGGGATCCATGAAATGCAGCCCCCGCGCGCGAATGATCGATGAGCTTGCGAGAGGAAGCTGCTGGGTGTGTGTGACGGACGAGCAGCTAAAGTAGCAGTAGATGGGAGGAGGGGAGGAAGGCAGCTGAAGGGAGGGGGAGGAGGAGGTCATGCTGCATATGCGCGGTTGCTTGGGCAGGAGAAATCTCAGCCCGGCATGCAACCAAGCAAGCAAAATTAGCAAACGGACTCCGGAGAGAGAAAACAAATCACCTCAAGTGCTTTTTTTTAAGCCTCTCGTCCAGTACAGCCATAGTATCTTGTTCATGCACCAACGCATATCCACGCTGTCCATACACACCACGAGTATACAACTAGGCCTATAACTACGTACAGATCTGAAGACCGCGTCCTTCTATAGATCACCGGGACCATCACGGCTTCGCAAACGACAGACGTATCGCAATCTCTTCATGGCTCCACGTGATAGAGGCTACAGACGAAAATGGGGAATAAATCCCCGAGGTGAGGCCCCTAGGTGGCTTCTGAGAATCAAACCCAGGATTAGGGACGAAAAGGCCGTATCTCTTACTGTCCTACATTGTTTTTTACATCTGACTCGCTCGAATATGTATTTTCGAACAAATTTAAGATCCGTATTTGCATACAAGGTGGCCTTAGAAAAATCATATCTTCTTTATATGGTGTCGAGTGGAGATATTTTTCTATAAAAGTTGTAGCACTTGCTAATTAATTATTATATAATTTATCGGGTTCATAAACCTGTGGTCCCTAATGGGCCTGCTTCTCAACAAAACGACAGACCGGAAGAGCGACCCGCGTCTCCGACCGGAAGGCCTGGCCAAGGAGGGGACGACGCTCGCTTCCTACTTCGACCTACTTCTCCGACCGGAAGGGACTGGCCAAGGAGGGGACCGCGCTCGCTTCCGACTCTGACCCGCTTCTCTAATCGGAAGGCCTGGCCAAGGAGGGGCAACGCTCGCTTTCGACTCCGACCCGCTTCTCTGACCGGAAGGCCTAACCAAGGAGGGGCGACACTTGCTTCCGACTCCGACCCGCTTCTCTGACCAGGAATACACCAAACCACTGCTTATGGCTCTTCTCCGACCAGCGCGATCGGAGCCAACTGGGAACGACCGGCCGGGGACGCCCGCTCGGTGAGGACCCAAGAAATCATGCGGAGCAGATAAGGTGAGGCGCTCAAGTCAACCGCAATACCGAGGACCATACCTTGCACACCTGCATGACAGTACTACCAGGCCATGGCAGAAGGGTGCTTTCCAACCGTTCAGACATGTCAGAACACGGACAGTGTTGCAGGCGTCGATATTTGTCCTACAGTATGGTAGGTGTCGACATTTGCCATAGCAGAAGAACACGATGGAGTCTGCCACATGCATCTGGGCATCAACAATATTGTGGGCGTCGACAAACTGTCTTATACCCGACGGCGTGGGCAACAAGATAGGAAACACACATGCTCACTCTCCCACTCTCACTTGTAAGGCCGTCCCCTTCATCTATAAAAGGGGATGCGCTCTCTCCAAAAAACAAAAAAATAGATGAACGGATCATTCTGACTCTCTCTCTCTGCTAGCTTTAGACATTCTGAGCACTCGAACAGCTTCAAGGCTCTAGAACTCTAAAGCTACACAGAGCATATGTTCCAATACTTAGCGCATGTAGGAGCTCCCGTCACTCTCGGCCCTTCGGTCTAGAGTCTGACCGGACCTCTAACACCCCCATCTTATTCCCACTCGTTTGTAACCCCACAGCAAACTTCGAGCACCTGGACTCAGGAATAAAGTCACCGACCGACTCAAACTGGATGTAGGGCACGTTGCCTGAACCAGTATAAACCCTGTGTCATTTGAGTGCTAGGCCACATCCGATCACAACGTACGGCAAAACGATAAATATTTACTTGTTGGTCACTTTTCACACCGACAGTTGGCGCCGTCCGTGGGGAAGACGTCGTATGTTCACGCTTTTGGTCATCGGATGGCCCACCTTTCCGCCATCTCCATCATGGCGGGCTCAAGCGATATGACTCGCTTTGGCTCGCTGGAGTTTCCCACACTCCCACATGTTGGGATGTGGGTTCCTCGCGTCTTTAAGCCGTCCCAGACCTTCCTCTTTGAAAGCCTGGACTTTGTTGCCGACTGGCTTGGCGTGCTTCACCTCCACGAGGAGGCACTTGTGCCTTCAATGGGCGCCAGGACACCCAGTGACCTCAACGGCGAGACACCTATGCTTTGCTTCGAGCCCATGCTGGGCTCAAACCCCATGGTGAGTAACGTGCATATTGTTCTTTACTCGCTATTTAATATCTTCTGCCGACTCTCCGGAGGGACCCCGTTGTCCCCATCGTGACCGCCATGCAGCCGGTTCCCCTATGGCCTCGCGTCCCCCGTGGACGCGTATGCGTGGGGGCTCCGAAAGATGCTGACACCGCCCCCTCTCACATTCGAATTCGTGGGGATGGTGAGCTATGCTCCTGCCTCTTTCCATGACCTCATGGATGATGAGGTTGAAAGCAATGGCTCCAGCATCGACGACGTCGTGGCACCTAGCCACCCTCAGTCCCGGGAGTGTGTTATGGTGGACGCTCCGGGACAGCCACCGGTGGTAGCAGAGTCCCTATAGACTCACACCCCTCTGGACCCTTGTGCAGAGGCCCTCGCGCTTGCGCAGGGGCATGGCGAAGAGTACGACAAAGGTAGCAGAGCCAGCCGCCACCTGCGTCGGCGCGCTCAGCACAGCACGCTGCGCCACGCGCGCGTAACCCGGTGAGCGATGCCTAGGGTCACGCTCGCTAGGTCCAGCGCAACTCATATATGGGGGGAACGATCCCCCTCAATTTGCTCGGCCTGGCTAGAACATCACTGTTGTGGTGATGCTTCTGCACGGCCTTACAGAGCCTATCGACCCCTAGGAGCAAGCGATCCACCAGAACCTCCAAGCGCTAGTGGAAACCATCGCCGTTCATCAGGCGGAGAGCTCCATGTCGTGACACTGACTCGTGGCCTCTCTCCCCCCACCAGAGGCATGGGGCGCACCAGTCAAACTGCTCCATCCGCTCACCACTATAGTCGCTGGGTGTGGAATAGGAGGACACAACTGCACCATGGCCTGACCCAGCTCCTGTTCCACACCGACCACCTATGCGTGAATGGCTCGGGCCGAACTGAGACGCTCGTAGTGTCATCAACAATCAGTGTCAAGCCCAGCGTGATGATGACGCCCATCAAGGGGCGATGAGAGCAGGCAGCATGGGCCCCAGCTGGACCATCGAGGGGAGCGGGGAAACATGCCCCAGGCATGGTCGCCATCTAGACGATCGGAGTCCCAGCCCAGACCGCCTAGGACCATAGGCCTTTGGCTGTCACATCCAGAAGGCGTCGTTTCCACAACGCTTTTGATCGCCTACCAACGTCGCCAAATATACCGGGGAGACAAATCCCGATATATGGCTCGAAGACTTCTGGCTCGCCTACTGAGCTGGAGGAGTGGATGATGACCACTTCATCATTCAATACCTCCCCATCTGCGTGGGGGAGCATGTTCAAGCATGGCTCAAATTCCTCCCACCTAACAGCATCCGCGACTGGGCGGATCTCAAGAGGATCTTCATTGGAAATTTCTAGGGGATGTATGTCCGCCCTCGAAATTCCTAGGACCTCAAGACCTCCCAGCAGGAGCCCAATGAGTCCCTATGGGATTACATTCATAGGTTCTCAAAACTATGCAACTCCCTTCTTGATGTCGTTGACGTGGACATCATTAGCGCATTCCTCTCTGGGACAACCTGTGAGTCCCTGATCCATAAGCTTGGCTGTCTGAAGCCCTGTACCACCTACGACCTTCTCAACGTCGCCACGAACCACGCCTCCAGTGAGGAGACGGTCGAAGCAGTCTTTAGTGGAGGCCAGGACAAGGGCAAGGCCAAGCACGAGGACCAAGACAAGGGCCCCTCCATGCAAAGGGGCAAAAAGAACAAGAAGGATCAGCGTCGACCAGCCAACTCCGCTTTGGTCACTGTGGCCGATTGTGTGGGTAGGCAGCCCCAGTAGGGCCAGCCCGACCACTTTGACAAGCTCATGGAGAGCTCATGCACCAACCATGCCTATCCCCTCAAGCACCTCTACAAGTACTGTGAACTCCTCAAGCGCTTTCTGCGATAGGTCGGTGGACCAAAAGAAGGAAAGGGCAAGGAGACAGCGGCCAAGAAAGGAGGCATGGCGGGCAAGGATGGGGATGGCTTTCCTGACCCCGAGGAATGCCTTATGATCTTCAAGGGATCCAATGCCATATACTCCAAGCGCCAGCACAAAGTGCGCTACAGGGAGGCATGTGTCACTGAAACGACCGTCCTGTCATTCCTTAGCTGGTTAGAATATCTGATCACTTTTGATCAGAGGGACCATCCTTCCCACATCGCTAAACCAGGTCGCTACCTGCTCATCGTCGACCCCATTGTCCGCAAGAAGCACCTCCTCAAGGTGCTGATGGATGGAGGCAGTGGCCTCAACATCCTCTATGTCGACACCCTCGACGCCATGCGTATCCCCCGGTTAGAGCTCCACCCAGTGAGCTCTCCCTTCCATGGCATGATCCTGGGAATGCAGGCATACCCGCTCAGGCAGATCGACCTGCCTATCACGTTTGGCGACTGAGCCAACTTCTGTTCGGAGGTCCTCACCTTCGAGGTGGTGGACTTCCCAGGATCCTACCACGCCATCTTGGGGCGACCATGCTACACCAAGTTTATGGTGATCCCCAACTACACCTACCTCAAGTTGAAGATGCTAGGAACGAATGACATCATCACTGTGGGTAGCACCTTTTCGCACGCCTACACGTGCGACCGTGAGCATTATGAGCACGCCACTACCGTCATCAACTCAGCCGAGCTCCCTTGGCTCGGAGAATCATTGACCCTAGTAGTCCTAGACTGCAACAAGCCAACCTCCTCGACTGCCTTCCGCCCACTCAAGGAGACTAAGGAAGTGGGGATCGACCCCACCGACCCAACCAAGACGGTGCAAATTGGGACCCAGCTCCTGGCCAAATAGGAATGCGAGCTCGCTGACTTTCTATGTGCCAATCGCAATGTCTTCGCATGGAAACCTTCTGACATGCTAGGCATACCACGGGAGGTTGCCGAGCATGCATTGTGCCTTGTCCTAGGCTCAAAGCCCACCAAGCAATGCCTACGTCGCTTTGACGATGAGAGGCGCAGGGCCATAGGCGAGGAGGTTGCCAAACTCCTGGCAACCGGATTCATCAAGGAGGTATTCCACTCCAACTAGCTAGCCAATCCTATTCTTGTTAAAAAGAAGATCGGGGAATGGAGAATGTGCGTTGATTATACTAGCCTCAATAAGGCATGTCCGAAGGACCATTTTCCATTGCCACGGATAGACCAGATAGTCGACTCCACCTCAGGATGTGAAATCCTCTCATTTCTGGATGCCTACTTAGGCTACCACTAGATCATGATGGAAGAGTTTGACCAGCTCGCAACTTCATTCATCACCCCATATGATTCGTATTGCTATATAACCATGCCTTTTGGTCTAAAGAATGCTGGCGCCACCTATCAACAGTGCATGCAGCAATGCTTCACCGACCAAATCAACCCGCTCGACCAGCCTGACCAAGTCGAACAGCCAAAACCTACAATCACCGTCTATGTTGATGACATTGTGGTCAAAATGGCTCAAGCTTGCGACCTGATCGTGAACTTGGCCGCAACGTTCATGAACCTCCAAAGGTTCAACATCAAATTGAATCCTGAAAAATGTGTTTTCGGGGTTCCAAAGGGGAAGCTGCTTGGATACATCGTATCCGAACACGGCATCGAGGCCAACCTCGAAAAAATCATGGCCATCTCCAACATGGGCCCTATACGCAACATCAAGGGTGTACAAAGGCTCACCAGCTGCTTGGCCACCCTGAGCCGGTTCATCTCTCGGCTAGGCGAGTGGGAGATGCCTATCTACAAGCTTCTCAAAAAGATGGGCGTGTTCACCTGGACTGAGGAAGCACAGTAGGCTTTAGTGAGCCTCAAAGCATCACTAACGTCTGCGGCAGAACCGCCCAAAATAGCACGCTTGCGGAGATGCTCGTCTTCCACCAGACACTAAGCACCCTGAAAGCAGGCTACAGCAGACGCTATCCGTCGGGCACACCCAAAGGGAGAACCCGAAAGATCCATATTTTTTCCAAGGATCCAATAATGAGAACGAGTTATAATACTTGTCCATTTCATACATCAGAAGTTCTTAAAAATTACATTATTACATTACCAAATGTCAGAGTGCGGAATAATAAATAGTGGAATTTAAAAATAAACATCTAGCGATAGGAAACGAGGATCCGTCTGAGCCCACCAGAAGAATCCTCCACACAAGAGTACTTCTCATGCATTACCTGCAACAGGGGTAAATAAACCTTGAGTACACAATGTACTCGCAAGACTTATCCGACTAGTGGGAATAATTTCCCGACTCCAAGGAATATGGTAAGCTTTATGGCTTGCTGGTTTTCTTTTGGCGGAAAGCAATACTAATAATGAGTTCTTATTCATGTTATTATTATCAGCCGTATTAAGTTATTATCTATCCAATCTATATAAGCACATGTTCTACTTTCAAGCAAGAGTTGAGCAGTCAGTTCCATTTCATCACCTTTCATCTTTCAGTTCTTACTACGGTGCTTAACCACACACAAGCCGTATCAGATTTCCCGGCGATTCGTGAATCCATGCCCCTAGCTGGGTACCCCAAAAACACACGCCCCGCTTGTACCCCAGGCACAAGCTAGACTAATCCATCACCCTCTATCCTGGGTGTCTAGGTCCCCGTCTAAACTTGGACTCCAAGCCCCCACTCCTGAGTCCTGGACTCAGTGCGGTGCAAGGACCTCCACCACCCCGTCTCCAATCAGTTGGTCCAGAAAGAGCTAAATCCACGACAAGAGAGCAACGAGTCTTCCCTGCGCCCATACACAAGTATGTGCTTGGGACAATAAGTCTGTGACTTGCCTAGAGCCATATGCAACGACCAGTCCTTAATTAACATAGATAAGGAAAAAGTGTAACCGAGCTATGCCCTATTGGCCGCAGGACACAACCCCTTACACCCACCAGTACCTAAACCATATCCCTACCTAGTCACCATTTTCCTTTTCACCATTTTATCATGAGTGATCATATTTTATCACCTATTTACGAGTAACGGCAGGTTACTCACGCTACCAATATCCTGAGCATAGCAACTACTCGAACTATACTACTCATAGGTAGATATATTTATGCATGTAGTTTCCATCAAATGCCTGTAACTTAAATGCACATCATACTTGCCTTGGGTAGGCGATGGGTCAGTAAGGTCAGCACCAAAAGGCTCCGGGGCTCCCTCCTGCATGAGAATCTCATCCTCGTACTCCTCAATGACTTCGTTGTACTCCTATTCATCGACGGGCATGAACATGAATTCTACCAGCTTATGATCTACATGCATGAAATGATGATGCAATCCTTAGTAATATAGCAACAACTCTTAAAATAAAAGTATATCTGTTTAACTACTAAGCTAGTGCTACCGACCAAGGTACTAAGTTATCTATTGTTACCAATAACAAGTATGAAGTATGGCATACATTATTATAACAACTATATGTATTCTTATTCCTAATACTGATTTACGCTATATATAATAAAGCAAGTACAATAGCTACTCTATTTATCAACTTACTCTAGGGCTACAAAATTTACAGCAAGTATATAATAATCAAGTGAGCCTACTGTAAAATTTTTATAGCTATAGCTATCACTAATTTATCACAAAAATTCCTACAATTATTAATCTATATAATACTAAGCTCTCTAGTTTGAATTTATGACCCCACCATTGTCACAGCTAACTGTAACCTAACTGTACTAATAAGTAGATGGTATTTTTGTGAACCTAACAAAATTTGTTTCTCTATTTTTGGACAACTACACAATTTACTACAATTTATCAAAGTTTAGCTTGAAATTATATTGAATAAACGTTGGTAATTCACTGAAGAATTGAAAAAGGATTCTACCGCGCAGCCCACGAGCGCCGGCTCAGCCCAAACCGGCGCGACGCTCATGCGTACGCAGCGCATGGTGCGGCCCACATGGCGTGGCCTAGCCCAGCACGCTGATGGTCTACGACGGGCAGGACCCGCGTGCGCCGGTGAATATGCAAAAGAAACCCCAAATTTTCGCTAAATGACTCCGCCGTCCCTCTTACTATTCTACTCTCACTGACGCTCGCATTTATCCCCCTGACTCATTTCGAATTTACACTCTGACACCCCTGGCCGGATATAACAGAGGCTGTGGTGTTTTTGGCCAACGTCGGCGAGCACTGACCCTCTCGGCCGCACTACTTGCCACCGAGACACTCCTCGATGCAACCGCGGTTGAGTGGGGTATCTAGCACCGCGATTGGTGGCGTATAGAGGCATGACCGTGCACCACATGACGCCGGCTAAACGTCCAACCTAGCTCTACCACTAATCATAGCCTCCATCCCTAGAGTACCGATAACCCCCTAGAGGTTCTAGATATGGCCATCCATCTCCCAATCCAACCGACCACAGATACAGTGACGACACGGCGGCCGCCGGCGGTGGCCACACACTCCGGTGAGCCTCGACCCCAATTGACTCACCCAGCTATCCTAGGAGTAGGAGGGCCTTACTAGCAACGCGTAGGATGGCTTGGATGAGGTCATGGGGCACGGCAAGGCAACTGGCCACATACGCGGGGTCGCTCTGGTTTCCGGTGAGGGCGGCGACGACGTTCCTGGTGACCCGTGGCTCCGTCGGTGAAACCACTGCACGAGCGCGATCACCAAGTCAATCACTACGCAATGCATAGCCTAATGGAAATAGCAAAGCACCACACGATGCCATGGCCATGCGCCCACTCCAGCGGCCATGGTGGACCATCGCGAGGGGAACACCCTGCCTCACCTCACTACAGGCCGAACGAACGTCAGGACGACTTCACTCGAAAGCTAACTATCCGAGCTCATAGTGTGCATAGTTAATTGTAAAATGTTGGAGTGTGCGAGGCCAATTGCAGGGGCGATTTGTACAGACTTATGGCGACCGACGACGGCAAAAATTCCAATTGACGCCCCTCCCTTGTACCACCGCCACAGTGTCTGGTTAGGCACGACACTGTCCTTCCACTCAACCACCAAACATGCTCAGTACAAAGAAAGGGTGCCAGCGCATCGATTTGGCTTTGGCATGGCTCGGCCAGCCGGTGACCTTCTAGGCGATGTGACTAGAACATTTGGTGTGGCCTCATGTGCAAGCATGAGAACGAGGCCAGCAGGACAAGCCCACGCGCACGCGAAGCCGACGTCAACGGGAATCCCATTTCTGAGCTATTTGATATACTAGCTAGCAAACCTCGTCCTCGAACGCTTGTATTTCATCATCGCCTATGAAGTTCGGGCTACCAACTTTACTACATTATGCTGATACATTCCGTAGCATTTCTGTTTGATAAAAATGCACTTAAAACCCTAAACGATACAAAGGGACAAGAAATGTAACATTTGTTTCTTGTTTCAAACAAACATTTCAAGTTCTGAATATCGATGTATACCCTATATTACACACATTTACACACAAGTTGATGCTCATGCAGTGTTTTAGCAAAAATAGTACAGTGATACACCGAGGGTGTTACAACATCGGCCCTAATCCTCGTCGCTCCCGAACGGGGAGAACCCCTCCTCCTCTATGTCGTGGCAAGCAACCATGTGGTAAGTGCTGCCCTAGTCGTTGAAAGGGAGGAGCCAGGACACCACCTTATGGTCCAATGACCCATCTACTTCGTCGGTGAGGTACTCACCGATGCCAAGGTTTGGTACCCCTAGGTGTAGAAACTTCTATACGCCATGTTGATGGCGACCTAGAAGCTCCTACACTATTTTACCGACCACAAAGTCTTGGTCATCACTTCATACCCGCTGGGAGACATCGATCGCAACCATGACACCGTGGGACATATCTCCAAGTGGGCACTCGAACTAATGGGCCATGACATCAGGTATATCCCCCACACCGCTATTAAGTCTCAGGCTCTCATGGATTTTGTCGTCGAAAGGATGAAGGTCTAGCTCTCAACCCCAGACGTCACCCATGAGTACTAGACGATGTACTTCGACGGGTCCATAATGGTGTTCGGCTCAGGGGCTGGAGTGGTTCTGATCTCCCTAGACGGGAGCAGGCTCCACTGCGTGATCTGTCTCCACTTTTTGGCCTCAAACAACACTGTGGAATACGAGGCCCTCATCAATGGACTACGCATCGCCATCGAGCTCGGCGCTATGCGACTCTACGTCCGTGGTGACTCAGAGTTGGTCATCGACCAAGTCATAAAGGAGTCCTCTTGCAAAAACCCCCTCATGGCAGCATACTGCCAGGAGGTGCACAAGCTCAAGGAAAAATTCTAGGGGATCGAACTACATCATGTCCCCTGAAAGGACAATGATGCTGTCGATTTTCTCGCAAAATTGGCTGCTAGGCGGGTTCTGTCTCCAGATAGGGTCTTCATCAATAACCTTCACAAGCCATCCACCCTCATCCTAGAAGGTCCGATCCAGACACACCCTGATGCCAACCTGGCGCTCGGGGGCTTTGACCTCGGTGCCTCCATGCCGACGTCGCCCGCCGACATCGCCATGGTAGCACTCGATCCAGCTGACTAGCGAGCGCTACTACTCGCCTACCTCCTCTAGGAGGTTCTCCCACCCAAAAGGAATGAAGCGCGATGGATCGCTCGACACGCCAAGACGTTCATCACATTCGGTAACGAACTTTACAAGCGAAGTCCGTCAAGAATACTCATGAAGTGCATCCCTACCGACCAAGGGAAATAGCTCCTCCTCGAAGTCCATGTCGGAATCTATGGACATCATGCGGCCCCAAGGTCGCTAGTCAAAAAAGCCTTTCGGCAAGGTTTTTAATAGCCCACTACACTGTGAGAGACAGAGGAGGTCGTCCGCAGGTGTGAGGGATGCCAGTTCTATGCTTGATAAACTACTTTGCCAGCACAGGAGCTCCAAACCATCCCCATCACCTGGCCATTCACGGTCTGGGGCCTCGACATGGTAGGCCCCTCAAAAAGGGCTCAGGCAAGTTCACTCACCTACTCGTAGTGGTGGACAAATTCACCAAGTAGATAGAGGCGAAGCCCATCACCAACATTCGCTCGAAAGAGGCATTCAAGTTCTTCGTTGACATCATCTAGCGTTTCGGTGTTCCTAACTGTATCATCACTGACCACGGAACTAACTTCACCGAGAAGAGTTCCTGGACTTCTATGATGGATACAACATCATGATCGACTGGGCCTCGGTCAGACATCCACATACTAACGGTCAGGTCAAGCGGGCCAATGGCATGGTCCTCCAAGGACTCAAGCCATGCATCTTCGACTAACTCAATAAGTATGTTGGGCGATGGGTTGCAGAGGTCCCAGCAATCCTCTAGAGCCTGAGAATGACCCCAAACCGATCCATAGGGTTCACACCCTTCTTCTTGACCTATGGAGCTAAAGCAGTGTTGCCCTCCAACCTTGATCACATCGCCCTAAGAGTGAAGGCCTTCGACCAAGACTGAGCCTTAGAGGCTCAGCAGAATGCGGTTGACCTACTCGAGGAGGCTCGCATGATGACTGTCATATGCTCTGCTCGCTACCAGCAAACTCTCTGTAGGTACCATGAAAGTAAAATCAGAGGGAGGATCCTCGAGGTCGGAGACCTCATACTCTGAAGAACCCAATCAACCAAGGAGAAACATAAACTCTCTCCACCATGGGAAGGTCCCTATACGGTGACCGAGGTAATCCGACCGGGTGCCTACCAACTGAAGGATGACAATGGCAATGTTCTCACCAACACTTGAAACATCGAACAGTTACGTCGTTTCTTTCCCTAAAAACTCGGTCTTACCGCTTTCTTTCATTCAACATTTTGCTCCTAAAAGCACCCCAGCCCAAGCACTCTCGGCCTAGGTCGCTCGAGGGCTCTATGAGGGTGCGATACCACCTCTCTTTTTTACTATCATATAGTAAATACTTTTCACCCAAATGAAAGGGTAGTCTGTTCCTTTAATTACCCTACATAACTTTGTTTTAAACTCTTGACCAATCATACCCCGCCATGACCTATGGTTACGAGCAGCTGAGCCTCGTGGGCCATGCTCGGGTTATTAAGGTTGCAACCTATGGGTCAAACGGGCAGGTGTGAAAAAGAAAGGATAAAAACAAAACTATGCTAAGGTAAAAATAAGGAACGAATGGGACAAGCTTCCCCTTACAAAGTGATTCCATCACAAAACGAAACTAATGTATTCATGAATACAAAAAGATGTTCACACGGGGGCTCCCCCATGAACTTAACAAGCTTCCCCTTACATTTGCTGATTGTTTCTGCCCTAAATTCTATTATGGCCGCCCGGCGGCATCGACTGACGGCACAACCGATGAAGATAAGGGCTGCTCGCTCTCTGATGGGACAATGTTTGGTTCGGTCAGAGGCACGACAACGCTCGCTTTTGACCCTATCTCCACTCCGTCCGTAGGCTGGATGACATCTTCCTAGCACATGCCTTCAACCATGCTCGAACGGTGAGCCTCCATCACCCACTGCGCGGAGACTTGCTTGGCAACCATCTGTGCATATGGCACCAAGCTCTCCCCAAGCGCATGGATGGCATCCACGCTCCAGCCGTCGGTGTACCCCCTGTAGATGGTGGCAAAGTCCAGGCCTGGGTGGTGCATTGCCACTAAGGTCAGCACCCCTGATGTCCCGTAGAACATACCATCGGAGATGAGCGCCCGAACCTCATTTAGGACCTCCACGAGCTAGATGGTGGGCATGCTGGTGCTCGGTGCTGACCCGAACACCTCAGAAATAATGACCTAGGTGACATTGCAGATCTGGTCGAGCTCCCCCTCAAGAGCACGTCGCTCTTCAAGGGACTTGGCTAGCGCCTCCGTGCTCTAACCAATCGCTGCCTTGGCTGTCTCCAGCTCCCGCTCTAGAGATCCAATCCTTCCCCCTAGTTTTGGAAAAAGGATGACAAACTTAGAAGCAAAGGAAAGGAAAAACCAAGGCATCAACCAAAGGCATAATAGGTACATACCAAGGCAGGTGTTCTTGAGGATGGAGAGTCCTTCCTCCTATCAGGTCACCTTCTCGAGCAGCTGAGTGTTCGACTCCTCTGCCCCAAGCACTTGCCCCTAGAGCACGAGCACTTCCCGATCAACCTTTGACCAGGCCTTCCACTCTATCTCTAGAGCATCCAAGGACTTTTGGAGTGCCGCTTCGGTCTCTGCCAGGTGGACCTTCGCCGCATCGAGTCCCCACTCGCATCATTCTGCCGTGAGCAGTTCTGCTGCCCGTGCTCCCATCACCTCGGCCACCCGGTCTTGGGACTCACGGCGGGTGGATTCTAGCTGGCGCTCAAGCTCATCGACTCGCCACAACATCGTGGCTTCCTACTCCATCCGACCATGTTCCTCCTGAAGGAAACAGGACTTGCGGATCGACTTTGCCTCTAACTCCTGTAAAGCGAGAAGCAAGCACGCTGACACAACCAGTGAAAGACCAAGGAGTTGAGGACAAACACTAAGAACACAGAAGGCTTACCTCGGCAACACATGGTAGGTCGTCTAAGACCGCCTAATGGATGAGCTCAACCCGCTCCAAGGCCTCCCTGAGCTTTGTCATGGTTTGGGTGAGATCAGACTCCATCGACAGTCCTCTCTCCTCTAGGAAGTGCCAGAGTGCCACCTCCTCGTCATCACAAAGGACGAACCGAGCCTTCCTTGGGTTGCCTGGGTAGGGCCACACTAGCTCGCCGGTCTCCCCCAACCCGCTCGAAGATCCAGCCGCCGCAACATCATGCGACGACCAGACCACTGCCAGCTCCTACGACGGTGGGATGGCCAGCGGCTCCACCTTGGCACCTACCTCGCCAGACTAGGGGATCTCCACTATCTTGACTCCATGGCCCACTAGCAGATGTTCTCCCTTCAGCCTGGCCATGTCTCCTTCTGACCCCTCTAGCTCCGACTAGGAGGGCGAGCCATGTGTTCCTCCATCGGGCGAGGCAGGGAGCCCGGTCTCCCTCCTCTTTTCTACTATGGCTGTTGGGGGAGGGATCACAAGGGTCACCTCTGACCCAACCTCTGCCATCACCGCCGGGATCACCACCATCACCGCCGCTGCCATTGCCGCCATACTCACAACTAGCCAGGAGGGTGCAACTCCCGGAAGGGAAGGCCGCACCACCGCTAGTCTGCTTTCCTCGCCACTCATCGTGACTCACTGTAGGCTAGGTCTCCACTCCTCCCGCATGAGAGGTAGGGCGATGCTCAATCCCGTTAGTCCCTGGCCATTGTCAAATAGTGCAGGTTAGTTGCACTCAAAAAACTCAACTGTGAGATCAAAAGTAACATAGGTGCATATCTAGACGAAAGGGGTAGGGCCCTGAAGCCCTGACCCGCTGGCAACAAGCCCGCTGGATGAGGACCACTCATGGGTCATGACCCACGCCCTCTCGTATCAACTGAGGGAGGAGTTAACCCGGTCAGTTCTCGATCGGCCCATGAATGGCCGCAACTATCGGCTCACAACACACCCACTGGAGCAACTGATGGTGCATCTCCCTGTTGTGGCTCGTGTGCACATGCTGACCCCAAAGACGCGGGGGTACTGGCATTCTCCTTTGACTGGCTGGCCCGCCCTGCCACGCTCAGAGCAGTGGGGGGCGAAGCCAACAAAGCCTTCAAAGGGCGCAGTGACCATGCCCGCTTTGCCTCTCACTCGATGGCGACGGTCGAGCTCGCGGTACACTTCCTTGATGCAGGAACATCATCGCGCCTCTCCGTATCCCGCCCACCATCGGCGAACACGACCGTAGGTGCACGATGCTCCACCGAAGTCGCAATGACGCCCCAGTATCCATCGTCCTCGGAGGTGCTTGCGTCGTCACCCATCTCTGTGGGCTCCTCCGACTCGAGCTCCACCTCCACATTGCTCTGATTTTCGCCGGCCCACACCCACTGGGCGATCTTCTTCTCCTTCTCATGCCTCCTCTAAGCCTTCTCAGCTCTCTTCTTCTTCTTGGCATCCGCTGCCTCCTTCTAGGCAGCTTGTCGAGCCACGCCCTCTGGCCCCCTCGGAAGATGCGGCCGAGATTTGTAACCAGCAAGTCCCTATGAAACTGAAGACTTGAAGTTAGAACAAGAAAGAGCAAGAGAAAAAAGGTCACAAAATGAGAGGAGGAGAGCATACCAGATTGGATAGCTTTCTGGCATGGAGAGGTCTAGGTTTTCCTTCGAGGGACTCTTGGGCCCTCAGTTGCAGCACCCGGTCAAGTCGACTCTAGACTTCGTCCTTCACCAACTCCTCTGGCGATGCACGGTCAGGATCCGTTGGGCCAGAGTACATCCACATCGGTCGCCTCCTCTCCGCTAGTGGGGCAACCTGATGGCGGAAGAAGGTGTGGAACACCCGCATCCCATCGAGGCCGTGTTGCACCAGCTTCTGGAGCTCTGCCTCGATGACCTACAGCTTGTTCTGCCGACTGGAGGGCCCCCATGACCAGCTCTCCTACCTCTCTGGCCTTCTTTCGGTGAATGGCGGGAACGGCGCCTCTGCTGGTTTCATGATGTAGAAACACTCCCCATGCCACCCCCGATTGGAGTCGTAGGGGGAGTATGCGGGGTAGGAGCTTGGCATCCTCGGCTTCTTCTGCAGGGCGAAACCCCCACCAGCGCGGTCTTGGGTGGCTTCCCCTCAGACAAGGCTTGCCTGGTGAAGATCCCCAGAAGAGGTCCATGTGTGGCTCCATCCCAAGGAAGGCCTCACAGACGGTGACAAAGGTGACAACGTGCAGCACCCCGATCAAATTAAGGTGCTATAGCTCCAGGCCCCACTCATTGAGGAGTCCACGCAAGAACCAGTGCACGGGATATCCTAACCCGCACTCGTGGAAGGTGAGGAAGGAAACAACCTCGTCGGCCCGAGGTCGTGGAATAGCCTCCCTCGGCATAGGAGCCCTCCAGTGCACCACCTCCTTCGGCGGAAGCAGCCCCTTCTCAGCGAAGGTGGCCAGCACCGTCTCATCTACGTTGGATGGCCTCCAGTTCGACATTCCGGATTCATGAATGGATCTATGAGTTTTCTTCTCCCTTGCTTTACCCTCTTTCTCCTAGGAACCGCTGCGGCGCGCGAACGGGCTTGATGAAAAGGAAGAAGTGGGAGAGGTAGCAGTTGGAGAATAGGCAAAGAAATGAGACGAAAACCCTCTCCCTTCCCCCATTTAAGGTGGAGAGGCAGCAGTTGGAGAAAGGTGAAGCATTGGGGCAAAAAACCCTCTCCCTTCCCTTATTTAATGCGGATAGGCATGCGGTGGGACACGTCCTGACTGATGGGATGCGCCCTGCCCAACGAAGCAATGCCTGGTTAAATAGGACGTGGCCTAGGCATGGCCCACCACTACTGCAACCTGGGCATAGGAAACAAGGCGCAATCGCACGCAAATGGCCCTCCGCCTTCCTAGGCAGGGCTTGGAAGGGCCCACCAATAGGATCTCCATCGAGGAGAGACCAACGGGCTTCCTAAGTCGATTGGACTTCTCAGGCAACTACTAAGAGATAAGTAAGGAGCAGTGGGACGCCCAATGTGGGCCATGTCGTCTTCATCATGAACGATGAGCATGGATCCCATTCGGACATATCCGATAAGAACTCCTCAAACCCGTCACTCGAGTCATCAAGGTAACTTTACCAAACCCTCTTACTTTATTTTCTGATGCATGATCATTCATTCATCCATTCTCATGCACGCATTCACACATTCATTCATACAATTATTCATTCATCCCATACATCCAAAGCATTGCATATGCAATTAATGCATCACAACGCTTCGTGTTGTGTCACGAAGCGGTAGTTGCCTCATTCAACATGAGCGACGACCGACCGGGGTTCGAAAGCTGGCCCACAAAGGGCTTGAGGCCGCCTTGCATCAAACAGAGCTAGGGGAGAAAACGTAGATGAGCCCTAGTGGCCCTTGCCCGATATGCTCAGAAGCAGACAGGGTCATCTCGACCTTCTCGTTCGATCCTAACCTCGAGCCATGCCCATAGAATCTCCATTGAGGGGAGGCTAGTGGGCCACCTGAGTCGATCTCCGGAACGACCCGGGCATCTGCCGAGAGGCGGGTTAAGGAGCAGTGGAATGCCACATGAGGGCTATGCCAACCCCGTTATGAACGACAGACCCGGATTCCACTCGAATGCGCCCGTTAGTGAGCTCACCGAGCGCGTCACTCGAGCCATCGAGGCAAGCGACGTTAGCTCAGCCCCTCTGGTTGCGAAAACTGCGGACGGGGTAATGCACGGAACTAGACCAACCCCTACCAAACCCAATGGGGCTTAGGGGCTCAGGTCGCTCGACGCTGACTTGGGAAATCAACCGACCGCACAGGTCGCGGGTAGGACAAACATGGATGAACAACCCGAACGGCAGAAATACAGGAGTCTGCGGGCCTAGGAAAGAGTACCAAGATGCTCAGCTTCAAACCGACTCACCAGTCGGACGTAGGCTCGGGGGCTACACCCACCGGGTACGCTCGTGCGCACCCGCTGGCAAGTCAAAAAATTCCCCAGACGATTCTACTCGAATCGTCCGGGGGCTCGGGGGCTACACCCACTGGGTGCGCTCACTCGCACCCGCTGTCAAAACAAAAAATCACCCGGACGATTCTACCCGAATCGCTCGGGGGCTCGGGGGCTCCTGTCGGGTTCATAAACCTGGGGTCCCTAATGGGCCTGCTTCCCAGCAAAAGCTCAGCCCAGTAGACGACGTTGCAAACGACGCCCAACTCCTGGGCCGGCCTAGATACCTAAACGACAGACTGGAAGAGTGACCCACGTCTCCGACCAGAAGGCCTGGCCAAGGAGGGGACGATGCTCGCTTCCAACTCCGACCCGTTTCTCTGACCAAAAGGCCTGGCCAAGGAGGAGCGACGCTTGCTTCCGGCTCCAACCCGCTTCTCCGACCAAGAATACATCGAACCACTGCTTACGGCTCTTCTCTGACCAGCGCGGTTGGAGCCAACTGGGAACGATCGGCCGGGGACGCCCGCTCGGTGAGGACCCAAGAAATCAGGCGGAGCAAATAAGATAAGGCGCTCAAGTCAACCGCAATACCGAGGACCGTACCCTGCACACCTGCAGGACAGTACTGCTAGACCATGCCAGAAGGGTGCTTTCTAACCGTTCAGACATGTCAAAACACGAACAGTGTTGCGGGCGTCGATATTTGTCCTACAGTATGGTAAGCGCCGACATTTGCCCTACCAGAAGAATACGATGGAGTCTGCCATATATATCTGAACGTCAACAGTATTGTGGATGCTGATAAACTGTCTTGTACCCGACGGCGTGGGCAACAAGACAGAAAACACACACGCTTACACTCTCTCTCTCTCACTTGTAAGGCCGTCCCCTTCATCTATAAAAAAGAATGCGCTCTCTCCCAAAAACCAAAAAGGGATGAACGGATTATTCCGACTCTCTCTGCTAGCTTTAGACATTTTGAGTACTCGAACAGCTTGAAGGCTCTAGAACTCTAAAGCTACATAGAGCATATGTTCAATACTTAGCGTACGTAGGAGCTCCCGTCACTCTCGGCCCTTTGGTCCAGAGTTCGACCGGACCTCTAACACCCCATCTTATTCTCACTCGTTTGTAACCCCACAGCAAACTTTAAGCATCTAGGATCAGGAATAAAGTCACCGACCGACTCAAACTGGGCGTAGGGCACGTTGCCTAAAACAGTAAAAACCTGTGTCGTTGAGTGCTAGGCCACATCTGATCACAACGTACGGTAAAACGATAAATATTTACTTGTTGGTCACTTTTTGCACCGACACAATTAGTTATGCGCTTGTTAATTGTTATGCACTTGGTCCTATAGGTCGGCATTCTGTATTATTTTTTTCGTAAATCGACCTGTTCGACATAATTCTGCTCTAATTAATTCATTTTCCAAATTCTCGATATTATGTAACTTCGTGTTTATTTTCGTATCCGGCTTTACTATTTTTATTTTCGTTTTTGTATTCAAATGTAGAAGTAGAAAATGATTGTCAAGTTTTTTTTTTCCATTTTCGTTCGTTTTGACCCCTTCCAAGACCGGCCGCTCGTACCACTGCGAGCGTACAAACCGCTATGCTCGGTCTTCAAATCACCTCCTGTGTTGTTGTGTGGCAATATAATCCAAGCTTACGGATGGGAACGACGGACGGAGTGCCGTGTCTGGCCCGGGACGACCAACTGGGCTTCTTTGCCAACTGTCGCGCCGATTTCCCAATGAGCCCACTCCAGACATCATGGTCGCCACATGAAATTAATTCACAGACGTTTTTTCATGCAGGTCTCACAATTTGAAACCCATAACATCTCCCACCGAGCGCCACTTGAAGGCCCAAACATCTTACAGAGCTTATATCATCTTTTTCTTTTCTTTTCACATCACACCGTCACATTATAAAAAAGCATGGTTTTTTTTTCAAAACTCCCCTCTATAATAATCATTTGATCTAGACGTAATCTAAGTCTTCCATCCTTCGGATGATGTAAGATTTCTAAGATCTTGATACTTGGGAAGTTACGATTTTACCCTTTGTTTATTTAAGTCACGTTATTTTACATCTACCGCTTTTTGTTTGTTTAAGTCACATTATTTTATATCTGCCGATTCATGTACAATCTTACATCACTAATAAAATCCTAATCCCTCATGTTGTCTATACGTGAACAATCTTATATTATTGAAGTCGTATTTTGTCATGTTTACATTATTGCATGGTCATGGATTCTTTTTAGGTCTGAAAAATGTATGAAATCACCGTGTAGAGCATCGCCTGGTCCACAGTCCCACTTTAGATTTTTTGCCCTAGGAATAAGTGACATCAGTTCCACTAGGCTAGTGCCACTTATTCGTATAATTTTGTAAAATTGTTTAACATTTTGTAGATTCAATAAATAATTCATTATCATATTTTTGTATTTAAAGAAAAAATTGATGATATACATGAATTGACATATCAAGAATTCAACTAATATTCCCATTGCATTTGTAATAATTTTCATAAACATGTGGGTGTTGCACGTGCATATTTGCTAGTCTAGATAAAGAAACAATGCATGACAAACTTGCAAGATGTGCTTCTTGTTGGGATAAAAGGTTAGCAATTTTCACAATTCACAATTAATCCCTCACCATATGATGAATAATGAGGAGAACATCTACCATAAGAACAACACCATAAATTTAACAAATCACATGCACAATTGACATAATGATTTATGTGGAAAACCTCCTCAAATTAAGTGAGGAGATTGAAAGATCTAGTTTGGTTTTGGTGAATTGATAAACCCCTAAGTGCTAACCTAGTTTATCAAAGTGATCATGAGATATGTAGCACATTCCAAGTGGTGAAGCAAATGAAGATCATGACATGATGATGGTGATGCAATGGTGATGATCAAGTGCTTGGATTTGAAAAGAAGAAAGAGAAAAACAGAAGGCTCAAGGCAAAGGTATAAATAATAAGAACCATTTTGTTTTGGTGATCGAGACACTTAGTGAGTGTGATCGCATTTAGGATCGATAGTTGTACTATTAAGAGTGGTGAAACTCGTATCAAAATGCGGTTATCAGAGTGCCACTAGATGTTCTAACTCATTGCATATACATTTAGGATCTAGTGGAGTGCTAACACCCTTGAAAATATTTTTGTGAAAATATGCTAACACATGTGCACAAGGTGATATACTTGGTGGTTGGCATATTTGAGCAAGGGTTAGGAACTTCACCGGTGGAGTGTCCGCCCGTTGAGTGCGGACAGTCTGGCGGTGCCACCGGCGCTTAATACAGAAAAGACAGAGGTCACTGTGAGTGACCGGACGCTGGTCTCGGAAGGACTAGCGTGTCCGGTCAGTAGAAGCAGCGAAGACGCTGGAGTCGGTCTCTGACTAGACGCTGGGTCACTTAGTGATCAGACGCTGGAAGGTTGCGTCTGGTCCTACTGACATGGCAGCGCATAGAGGAGACGCCGAGTGACCGGACAATGGGTGAGTCCGATCGAGCATGACCGGACGCGTCCGGTCATGATTTTTCGCTTCTAGATGCTTACTGGAAACGACCGGACACTGAGGTCCTACGTCCGGTTACTTCACAGCAGCACATCCGGTCATCACTTGACCATTGGGATCGGGCGCTCAGTATTTAAAGAGAGGGGACATGTGGCGTGCATCGCACGACCAAACGCTAGGGTCCTGCATCCGGTCGATCTGACCAGAGCGTCCGGTCACTCGAGTTGTGCCCAGTGAAGGGGTACAACGGCTCTATTTCATGGGGGCTTCTATTTAAGCCCCATGGCCGGCTCTAACTCACTCTCTTGGCCATTTGCATTGATATAGCAACCTTATGAGCTTAGCCAAAGCCCTCCCACTCATCTCCATCATTGATTCATCATCTTTGTGAGATTGGGAGAGAATCAAGTGCATTGCTTGAGTGTTTGCATCTAGAGGCACTTGGTGTTCGCGTTTCGCTGCGGGGTTCGCTTGTTACTCTTGGTGGTTGCCGCCACCTAGATGGCTTGGAGCAGCGAGGATCGTCGAGCGGAGGTTGGTGATTGTCTCCGGCTCCGATCGTGGTGATTATAAGGGGTTCTTGACCTTTTCCCGGTGGAGAGGCAAAAGGTACTCTAGTGAATTGCTCATAGCTTGTGTGATCCTCATCTTGTGTTGGTTGTGCGGCACCCTATTGAGGGTTTGGTGGGTGATGCCAATTAGCGCATGAATATCTAAGTGAGTGAATCGCCACAACGAGGAGTAGCTTGTCGGCAAGTAAGTGAACCTCGGTAAAAAATCATTGTGTCCATCATTTGATTCCAAGGTGATTGGTCTTCATTGGTATTCACTCTTGTGATTGATTGGCTCCTTCCTCGATAAAAGGATCAAGATGCCCAAGAGGGGGGTGAATTGGGCTAATTCTAAATTTCTTTGCAATAATTAAATCCTATGGTTATCCTAATTAACCCCTTATGCCTAGAAAGTGTTTCTTTTGATCTATCACACAAAAGTTTAGCAACTTAGGTTCCAATCCTACTCCAGCATGGCAATTCTACGAATGTAAATGACAAAATGAATTGCTCAAAGTAAATGCTCAAAGTAAAGAGAGAAGGAGGAACGCGGTGATGTTTTGCCGAGGTATTGGAGAGTCGCCACTCTCCACTAGTTCTCGTTGGAGCACCCGCACAAGGGTTTAGCTCTCCCTTGATCCACGCAAGGATCAAGTGCTCTCTACGGGTTAATTCTTTGATACTCTATCGCGGTGAATCACCCACAACTGCTCACAACTTGAGTTGGGTCATCCACAAGCTCCCAATCACCAGCAAGCCATCTAGGTGATGGCGATCACCAAGAGTAACAAGCATGAACTCTCACTTGACCATGACAAGCCTAATGAGAAGGGTGGATGCACACTTTGCTACTCTTGCTTTCACTAATGAGGGTTCTCTTTGGGATTCTTAAATCTCAATCACCTCACTAGGACCTTGCTCTTCTTGGCACTCTCAAAGATGTTTCTCAGCTGTTGAAATGAGCAAAAGTACCCCCACACACGAATGGAGGAAGTATTTATAACCATGGCTGAAAAATGAACCGTTATGTGCCTTTGCGGGGTGACCGGACGCTCCAGTCATGTTGACCGGACGCTCCGGTCAGTTCTCCCCGAACTCTAGTGTTTAAGATGTGATCGGACGCATCCGGTCATGATTTTCCCTCTCTGGAACCTTACTGGAGTTGACCAGACTCTAGGACTCAGCGTTCGATCACTTCACCTCAGCGTCCAGTCGCACCAGATGATTTTATCTTGATCAAATGAACTGACCGGACTCTGCGCCAGTGTCCAATCACCCCAGAACCAGTGTCCAGTCAGTATTTGACCCTCTATTCACTTTGAAGGGTCGAGATGGCGACTAGAGGGGGGGGGGTGAATAGTCTTTTCTAAAACTTAAACACGTCGGCTAACCGATATAAATGCGGAATTAAAATAATCGGTCTAGACAAGACTACACCCCTCTATATATGTTCACTAGCACCTTGCAAAGATACTAATTATGCAACTAAGGTGCCGAGCTAGCTAGAGCTCTCCTAAACAATTCTAGGAGTAAGGTTACACAAACCTATGCCACTAGTATTTTAAGCAACAAGAGAGCTCCTACACATGCTAGTAAGCAAAAGCACAAAGCCAACTAAGCTCACTAGCAATGCTCAATAACAAGGCAACCAATGCCAAATTAGAGAGCGCAAATACTTAGCTACACAAACTAAGCAATGTGACTAACAAGGTTACACAAACTAAATTAGCCACGCATGGGAGCTACTTCTATGCTACACAAGCAAGAAGGTAACTAGTAAGCTACACAAGCTATCTAATTACAAGAGCAACTACACAAGCTTAATATATATAAAGGTAATTGCAAGCTTGTGTAATGGGGATGCAAACCAACGGGAAGAACAAGGTTAACACGATGATTTTTCTCCCGAGGTTCACGTGTTTGCCAACACGCTAGTCCCCGTTGTGTCGACCGCTCACTTGGTGGTTCGGCGGCTAATTAGCATCACCCGCTAAGCCTGCACGCCGGGCGCCGCAAGAACCTACCCCTTGAGTGAGGGTAGCTCAATAACACGCTTTACTAAAGTTGCTCTTTGCGACTCCCGCGGGGCGAGCACAATGCCCCTCACAAGCACTTCTCTAGAGCGCCGCACAAGCTTCTTGCGCGCTTCGACGGAGACCACCACCAAGCCGTCTAGGAGGTGGCAACCTCCAAGAGTAACAAGCACCACCGGCTTGCAACTCGATCACCTAGTGCCACTCGATGCAACCTCACAATGCAATCGCACTAGAATCGCTCACTCACACAATTGGATGATCGCTATCAAGTATGTGTGAGATAGAGGGCTCCTAAGCACTCTCAAGCATGGACACAAAGTCCCCCAAGGTGCTCCCCACCAGCCATGGCCGAAGGCCACTTCTATTTATAGCCCCAAGGGCTAAACTAGCTGTTACCCCTTCACTGGGCAACGGTCGGGCTGACCGAACGCTCCGGTCATGTTGACCGGACGCTGGACCTCAGCGTTCGGTCGCCCACAGACGGCCACGTGTCCCGGTTCCAACAGTCACTTGACTTGACCGGACGTAGCAGCTTTCAACTGACCGGACGCTGAACCCCCAGCGTCTGGTCGTTTCCAGTAAGATACCGACCTCGACCGGACGCGTCCGGTCACACTTGATCGGACACAGCCAGCGTCCGGTCACACTCCAGCTTCTGCGTCATCGTACATCAGCCTGACCGGACGCAGCCTGCCAGCGTCCGGTGCATTCAGATCCAGCGTCCAGTCAGTTGACCGACGCCAGCATCTTCGCGATCAACTTGTTTTCACTTCTAACTTCTTCACCCTTGCTCCAATGTGCTAACCACCAAGAATTTGCATCCAGCGTAATAGAAAATAGGCATTCCATTTTCCCGAAAGCGTCGAATCCCGCCAAGCTTGCTCGGCGGGAGGGAGAGAGGGACCCAAACCCATCTCAACCCTACAAACACCACCTCCTTTGTAAATGTGCCAACACCACCAAGTGTACACCACCATGTGTGAGTGTGTTAGCATTTTCATAATCATTTCTCAAAGGATGTTAGCCACTCAACTTGCCATGCCACTCGATCCTAGCGATAATGCAAAGTTAGATCACTCAAGTGGCACTAGATGACCGATATGCAAACAAGTTTGCCCCTCTTGATAGTACGGCCATCTATCCTAAACCCGGTCATAAACTTCTCTACACACCAATGACCGGTGAAATGAAATACCCTAGGTTATACCTTTGCCTTGCGCATTCCATTCCATCTCCTCCAATGTCGATGCAACACATGCACCAACATGATCAACAATGATATGATCCACTTCATATCATCACATGATCATATTGGTTCATCGATCTTAACTTTACTTGCTCTTCACCGTTGCCATCGTCCATCGGCGCCAAGTCTTGCTCAAGCTTCACCGCCACGCGGTCCATCACTCCAAAGCCTTTGACTTGCCCTTCACGCTTGCAACCGGTCCATCAAGCCAAGTCTTGTCTTGATCTTCTCCACCTTGATCACATGACTCAATGTCATGTCTCATGTGCATTTAAGCTCCTTCATCATCACATGTGTGAGCTTTGCAACATCTCCAAGCCATTTTCACCTTCATGGCATATATTGCTCACACACATGTACCTGTGGACTAATCACCTGTGTATCTCACATAAACACAATTAGTCCACCTAGGTTGTCACTCAATTACCAAAACCAAACAAGGACCTTTCACACTTCCAACTCTCAATCATATGTGAATGAAGTTTTCTCTAATGGATCTAAGGGCTTTTTAGGAGCTACCTAGTGCTAGATTTAGCAAGTGTGCACCACACCTAACTTACTAGACTCACCTAGGTCAAGCTACCCATCCATACCCCCCTTAATAGTACGGCCAAAGGAAAAAAACAAAGTCCTAAACTACTCTAAGTGTCTCTTTAATTCCAATCGATACTTAGAACTAGTCCATCCTTAACCTTGTCGTCCATCCTTTGAAAACCGAAATAATTTCCATCATAGGGGTATGACCATCATGATAGCCCAATCGATCTCCATTACCATGACCTAACTTAATTGTCTCTACAAAACACATATTAGTCATAGTAATCACGTATTATTATTAATCACCGAAACCCAACTAGGGGCCTAGATGCTTTCACTCGACATGGCGGTATAAACAAATTGCTCACTCTCTTTATATTATCACAAACTAGCTATCAAGCTCTTTAGTGTAGCTAGTTGTGAGAGCTTGTTAGTTTGGTTAGTGTGGCTCTTTAGTTAGCCTTTGAGAGCACACTAACTTAGTGTAGTGACATAGCTATTGTGTGGATAGAAACTATATAAACTAGAATCATGGTAGGTGGCTTGCAATTTTAGTAGGCTAGCGCAACACTTGCTTCACCTCATAATTGTCTAACCGGTTTGTTAAGTGTTGTTGTAGAAATTTTTAATAGGCTATTCACCCCCCTCTAGCCATTAGGACCTTACAGGAGTAAAAATGACGGGACCAACTGGCACACTCCAAGTTTCCACTATAATCAACGATGGGTACAATGTGTCTTCTCTAGGGCATCTAGAGGATTACAGCAACAACAAAACATTCATTACGTTGCAAACTCGGCATCAACTACAACCATAACCTTATAGCAAGAGAAATAACAGCACCAAACAGAGAGGTCACAGATTTTGTCCCTTTGGTAATTAGTTCATATACCAAACAGAGAAGTCACATATTTTTTACTCCCTCGGTAATCAGTTCATATCTCACCACAAAATACAACTCCATTGGGCACAAATTTTGGTAGACATGTAAATCCATGAGTCCCCTAACCACTGACCAAGTTTTAGCTCAATTGGACACTGTTTCACCACCCAAATCAATCATCTACCAAATTTGCTTTGTCCTAAAACTATTGTAACTAGAAGTAATAAAACCCCTCTCAAATTTGATGCCCTACTCAACCAATCCTCAAACCAATTGAACAGATCGAAGTACTCTAAGTGCAGAATGAGTTCACCAAGTTTGATGCCTATCCAAACACATTTGAGCCTCTCATCACAAGCTTGAAGATGATCGAATGGTTCATAGCCACCAAATTTGAACAAATTTGCTCCTCCTTTTTCTTCCTATCTTCTCTCTCATGTTGTGTTGTGTATGTGTTATGCTCTCTCACACTCTCCAAGTGCAGCGGGAAGTGAAAAGGAGGCTAGGTTTTTTTTGTGTGTTTCTCACCACTTCTCAAGAAATGATCTCATGATTCCAACCAAAATCAACGGTGCATGAGCACTGGGCTCGTGAGCTGTTTTTGCTGGGCTCCAAATCATCCCCCATGCGGAGGGATAGCCCAACACTTCTTGTCCTCACACTATTGTAGCTGCGCCTAGCACCATAAGTAGTGTGCCCCTCCCCCTAAATATGACCCACATAAAAGTTTTGGGTCAACATTTGTTACAAACCCACTTCATTTCTCGTAAGTCATATAGTCTAGCAAATGACCGCATCACAAGTCATTATCAACCTCAGAAAGACTTGTTTGAACTACCCCTTCTCATACCAACCATTAAAAAGATCATATACATCAATTGAAATTCTTAAACCTAATACAATATAAACCGCTCTCAATTTACCCAAATCAAAGAAGAGGCATTTAATGGTTTTCACTTTAAAACGCAAGAAGCTAGAACAATCCCATTTTAAAAATAAAAATAATTTACAATGGTGTATTTAAACACCAAATTTCTTATGAAATCTTAATTTTATGTGGCACCCCATATTTTTACTATTTTTATATAATGACAAAATCCCAAGCTATTAAGAGCTTTTGTGTAATTGTGTGTTGCATGTAATAATTAGGTCAAACCTGCACCAAACCCTTATCCTTCTTACCCCACCTTCAAAAACCTTAACTCTTTCTTTTAACCCTTCAAAATAACTAATCCAATTTTATGCATTTATATAGTTTTTTCTTTACCATTTACAATACATAGACATATTTACTAGTAATATAAAAAGTAAGATTTTTTTTTTGCTTAGTAAACGAACAGGCCAGAGCGAAAACCTGATAAAAAAACCATATACTAAAGCAAGGCCTAAAATATTGACAGTACGAACATGTTTGGGATCGTGATTACATGCTGAGTGATTGTGGAATTAGTGCGAGTGGGTGATGTGATGCCCGCAGTGAATCCGGAGCTTCAGCCCTACCGGCTCCTCGCCCGTCCCAGGACAAAACGCGGTCTTGGCTCGGCAGCCGAGACGAGGAGCCTTCGCCCACCTTTGCTCCCTCGCTTTCCATCCTGTTGCGCGGCCGCGACAAGCGGACGGACGGACCCTCCTCCTCTGGCCCTGGACTACTGCCTCTTCCCTCAGTTTGACCCACCACCGCCCCCCACTGTCGCCGCTCCTCGTCTTCTCCTCCCTCGACTACTTTGCTTCTTGTTTCTTGTTCTTCTCCCTTGTTGATGCTCGTGGCCTCCTATGATCCGCCCTCCGCTGCGGGTTTTTTGATCCGTCCCTGGCCCAAGGCAGCGGACCCCGGCCAACGCTCCTGACAGATTCGCCCGGCCGCCGCTCCCTTCGATTCCGTCCTCCCCGTCCGCGGTAAGAAACCAATCGGCTCCTCATTCCTCGTGGCGTGACGCTTCTTTCCTTCTATACATGTTAGTATTTATACAGCGTTGACGCCTTGACGGTAGGAAAGCCCTATTCTTGGCAGGCAGGTGTTTAGGCCCTCTGCAGCATAGCATCTGGTCCGTCCCTGGAGATGTCCGGCGTCCAGGAGCAGTTCGAGATCAAGTTCCGGCTGCCGGACGGCACCGACATCGGGCCCAGGCGCTTCCCGCCGGCGTCCACCGTCGCCACGCTCAAGGAGACCATCATCGCCCAGTGGCCCAAAGGTGAGCCCCCGCACGCACGCACGCGCTTTCCTTCCCGCTGTCGCGGTTGCAGCGCAGCGGTAGGCGCGAGAGAAAAAGAAGGTTGGTTCTTAGCACCGGCGAGTGGCGCTGGAGCTGTGCGATTGGTATTGGCGCGGCCGTCGCTTTCTTGGGTCGGATTCTGCCCCTGGAACGCCCACCATCTAGTTTGGAATCTTGAGGTGTACTGCACTGTGGCGTCGCCGTCATGGCCAATCCGTCAGTTTCAAGGACAAATAATTGAGCCTTGTCTCTCCACGAAACCTAATCTGTTGAGCTTCCTGCCAATCATATTTGGCTGGGGCTATTACTGCTGGAACCTATGGTGCTTAGGTTCAATTAATTTACTGGGGTTGCTCATATCCAAATAATAAATCTTCTGTACCTTTTCTGCTAAATGTGTATATGTGTGGTAAGGTGGAGTGGTTGATCCAAATTAACTATTGAGAGACAGCAATAGGAATTTAATAAATGGAGAACGTTAGTGCTGCAGAGCAGCTAGGGAAGTAGAGGAGACTTTACATTTTGAGTAAACAACAGTTCTATCTTTCCTTGGAGCAGCTGAGGAAGTACACACCCTTTAAGTGAGAGTCGTGTTATGGTTGCCTGTAATGCTCTTTTGTGTCGCTCTAGCGCCTATAGTTTGTACATGAGATCTGTCGTACTGAATATGCTTAAAATAAAATAAGTTTGTAATAACCTGATACGGATTGAACTTCATGTGTGGTAAACTGCTTGCAGTGAAGGAAAAGAGCATAAACATCTGAATGTCATGGACTTTATTACCTTTGGCTTTGTAGCGTGTATGCACCATTCTTTCTTATGAAATATCACATTTGAATGAGGGTGGTTGTAACCTCAGCATTGAACACAGAACCAGACCACATTAGAAGGATAATGTTAGGCCAATTTGTTTGATGGCAACTTCTGTCCAAGTGCTCTTGTTTGTTTTGAAGAAATAAACAGCCAGTGTCCCTTCAGGGATAGGGCCAGGTTTGTGGTTGCCTGATTCGGCAATTAGAACTTTTCTGGATCAGTAATGAGAGGTGCTTCTGTCTACCCGGGCACAAATCTTTTGATGATTTGACGAGAGGTGCTTCAGTCTACCTGGGCACAAATTTTCTGATGATTTGAGATCAAGCTGATTAAGGAGTAAGGACCAACTGCTACACCAGTGTTAGAAAGATAATCATGATAAGAAAGGCTAGTCAGAAGTGCTAGAGATCTCATGCTCATACCACGGAGTATTGCAGTAATGCTCCACTTGTATACATCCTACACCAACTTAAGAACTGTATATATGTAAATCACTCCCTGCAAATGCTTGGCTTCTGTTTACACTGGAAGGCCAGGATGCATTAGCAACAAAGTTAGTTTTGTGTTCCCTATTAGCAGAGTGAAAAAAAAGCTTAAGCGCTTAGACTACTTATTATTTGTGGTCCGACATATATACTTCCACTTGCAGTATCTAAAGCAACAAATGCAAGTTCTGCTATTTGATTTCTAGAGTTAACAAATATGTTCTTCATAACTATTCAACCGAAATGTCTGGTATGGCTTGTTACAAGATCATAATATATCAAGTCAACTAGATAAAATTTGTAGTGCATAATGCAAATATGCTTAAATTGAGCATGCTGTGCTTGTCTTAATCACATAATGTTCAACATCTGAGTATACATCATAATTTCAGATGTAACGGGTTTGATTAATATCACATGATCTGTTCTATGTAAGCCTGTTTTGTAGGCCAACTTTTAACAGGTGATATTTGATTGATGCTGCTAGAACTGGTGGTAAACTAGCTTATTTTGTAGTGAAATTTGACTAGACTGCTTTGATGCCAATACTCAGGAAACTATCATGACTTAGTTTTTTTGAGAAGAAGTGGTTCGTCTTGAATATAAATCTTGATTCTTCTTATTATTAGTGTTGAATATTGTGCCTGCTTGCTGTAGCAATTTGCAATTGTAAAACTGGTATATTGTCAGTTTGTGTTCAGCATAAACATATCCATTTGTTCTATAAACTCGGTTGTTAGTTCATCTTTATTGACGTACATATCCTTGGAGGCCTCCACTTCTTGCCTGCGAACTAGATATTAGATACATGTTTCTGCTTTTGAAATGTCTGACATAACCCGTCTCCATTTAAATGAATTATCTCACACCTGTTTCCTTATCCTATAGAGGGTAGGGGTAACGGAATGTGGCATCTTGTTACATGGTGAGCAAGAGTGAAGTGGCAAAAGTAGAACCTGTGAGGTTTCATGGTTCTAGTTGAATAATGGCATAGAACAAAGGGATCACACTACCAATCTGGTAAAACTCTCGAGTCAGCGGTGAATCTTGGGGACAATTTCCCAATGTCATCCTATCCTTCTTATATTGCATCATTTGGCCTGGTGCAAGCGGTAGAGTCTTACCGCCTGTGACTGGAAGGTCCCGGGTTCGAGTCGCGGTCTCCTCGCATTGCACAGGCGAGGGTAAGGCTTGCCACTGACACCCTTCCCTAGACCCCCGCACAGAGCGGGAGCTCTCTGCACTGGGTACGCCCTTTGTCTTGCTGGATTTCTTCATTTCCTTTAACCGATTCAACTTGAATATACTAAATATAGTGCTGTGTTTCTGTACACCACCAAACTGCATCTCAGTTTCCTTCAGTATTTCTTTTTATCTTATTATTCTAAGCTTGTTTTAGTGTTCTTACTGTTCCTTCTCAACAGATAAGGAGAAAGGTCCTAGGACTGTGAATGATCTTAAGCTTATTAATGCTGGGAAGATACTGGAGAACAACAAAACCCTATCAGAATGCAAAAGCCCAATTTGCGACTTCTCTGGGATGACAACGATGCATGTCGTCGTCCGTGCACCGACTTCAAGCAAACAGTCTGGTAATTGTTTTACCTTTGCAAGGAATATAGCATCTTGCTGTCACATCCTTGAATATAATTTGTATTTGATCTGCTGATAACAGATAAAAGAGCAGCAAAGAAAGCGAAAGATTTCAGGTGCGGTTGTGCCATTATGTGACAGCATTGTGAATAGTAGCAAAGAGAATGTGGCTATGTCAGTTTCCTCCCCACTCTTTCTGCTCTTGCTAGAGTGTTGTATTATGTTCGAGGCCCTTTCTCCTTTTATTTCGTTTTGAAGTATCACGGGCAAGCTTCAGGAGCTGTTAAGTGCCCTTTAATCATGAGTTTGCATCAAGCACACACTTTGAAGGCAGCTGGCTGCTAATTGCCCTTAATCTTGAGTTATGCCAAGCACACACTTTGAAGGCAATCATTAGTGTCTAAACTACGATGTCCGTCTTATCCAATCTTCCATGGTTTCACGTTCTCTTCTATATTTATGCTACTCCGGGTGACGTGTTTAATATATGCCTTCCATGCTAAATGAACTTTTTGGAACGGCATTCTAACTGATCAATTTCTATTATGTTCCTCTAAAACCAATTGTAATCTGGTAACTGATCTGCCGTATATTAGTTTGCTGGCTATATGGTTTTGAATCACAATGATATGTTTTGTAAGTGTTGTTCATACATGAAACTAGCAGTCCTTCATTGCCTGTTGATCTCAGTTTGCATCAGTTACCATGAGGTTGTATTGACCCAAGTTGCATCAAAATGTATCAGGTGACCAGTAAAAGAATGGAACAAGTCTCACGCTTGCCTCCGATTTTGACACTCAACTCCAGTGCTGCCTAAGTCTGACGTCTCAACTATCAATGCTGTTTTGTTTTTTTACCTTGGGCTCAAATTTTGTGGTTTTGGAGTGACAAGGCAGTGTGTTTTTTTTTTCTATGTTGGGTTTTTCATTTGCCAACTAGGCCATGAATGGCAGCTGGGCCTAGTTTAACGCATCTAGGCCCCTTTGTGGAGATCATAGGGTTTCGGTGATTGATATAAACACAAATGTGTGTAGCTAACATGTGTTTTGCAGGGAGTAATGCAATTGAGATAGTCACATTGAGAATGGTCACAAGTGACTTGGCCTTAAGATTTGATGATTGATTCTCTCCATCTCCAGCATATATGGCTCTCTCGCTCTCGCCCCCGTGCTCTCCTTCGGCACCTCTCCCTCCGCGTTCCTCGTCGTCCTCTCCTGCTTCCACCGCCCTCGTTGCCGTCGCCCTCCTCCCCCGCGTTGGCTCCTCTTGTCATGGCTCAGGCCCGCAAGTCTCCTGGGCCTTTGCTCGAGCTGGAGCAGGACCCTGCACTTGCGGAACTTGTGAGCGACTGAGACTTCTCTCCTGGTAAGAGGTTTCAGGTTGAAGTGCTGCACAAGTTCTCGTCCTCGGCTCATCACACTTCGTCACCGGATGGTTCGTTCTTTATGCTCGTAGTTTTCCGGAGATTTCTATTTTGGCTTACAGAAGATTCAGTAGCCATGGCTCTCCATTGCTGTCTTGGCGGCTCTCCTGCTGGTTTTCATGTGTCTCTTCAAAATGAGCGCCATTTTCGCTTCTCTGTTGCCTCTAAGCATGTGGGTTTGCTTGTTCGTGTTCTCAATAGAATCACTACAGACCATTTCGACATATACTTTCACATGTGGCGTGATGGAGGTGCTGATTGGAAGCGTGAATGGAGAAAGTGGGAAAAGGAAGAGAAAGATAGTTGGATCACTAAATCCAGGAAAAGAAGCAAGCGCAAGATATCTGCAAAGGTCTCTTTTGACGAGAAGTTGATTCAGGACTCTCCTGTCAGAAAGTCTCGTCCAGAGAGCTTAGAGAGCTTAGGGGGTGTTTGGTTTTCTGGACTAAATTTTAGTCCATGTCACATCGGACGTTCAGATGCTATTTAGGAGAACTAAATATGAGTTAATTATAAAACTAATTACATAGATGGAGGCTAATTTACGAGACGAATTTATTAAGCCTAATTAATTCGCCATTAGCATATATTTACTGTAGCACAACATTGTCAAATCATGGTCTAATTAGGTTTAAAAAATTCGTCTCGCAAATTAGCCACAATCTGTGCAATTAGTTATTTTTTTCATCTATATTTAATACTTCATGCATGTGTCCAAACATCCGATGGAACATGGACTAAAATTTTCCTGTAGGAACCAAACACCCCTTTACTTCGGTTTTTAGAGTTGGTGATTTTTTATGTCCTACTTCTCGGCTTACATGTTTTGTTTTTTGTTCCAAGTCAACCATTCTGAATCTTGGGAAGCTGTCGGTCTGATGCAAGTGGTAAAGTCTTACTGCCTGTGACCGACAGTGCCGGCTCTAGGGGTAGGGCATGAGGTGCGACAGCCGAGGACCCAAGCGAAGGAGGGGTCTAAGCCCAGGTATACAAACCCCTTGGTCCTATAGTCCATTAGGTATTAGCAAATTAATGAGAAGAGAAACATAAAACTAACAAGGCGGCCAAAAAGACAACATCGGCATATCTTTCCTAGTTTTCTTTTTCCACGGCCCTCGGGTTGAGAGGAGGCGTGGAGTCACGCTGCACACGGCACACTCTGATCGTGAGTTCGCGACGTGCGCCTTACACACGCGGAGCTGGCGAGCCGCGCCGCCGCGAAGAGCTAGACTACCGGAGACACGGATACGACGCACGAGGACAGCGACCAGGCAGGGCTCCACGACGACGACATCTTGATTATTGGCTTCTTACGAATTGCGATCACCGATCAGTTGTTTAGGGCCAAGGTATTTTTTTTAATTTTTAATCCAAATTAATTATTTGTATAG
The DNA here is from genome assembly GCF_019320115.1 of Miscanthus floridulus. Lineage (NCBI taxonomy): Eukaryota > Viridiplantae > Streptophyta > Magnoliopsida > Poales > Poaceae > Miscanthus > Miscanthus floridulus. The sequence goes on along the minus strand of NC_089581.1, from coordinate 126,441,419 downwards.
TATTCTAGACTTCTAGTACTCTGTACCTATATAGTCATATTTTTCTTTCAATTTAGGTGTTAGAATTTTAGAATGTTACCTAAAAAAACATTTGTCATGGATGAGAAAAGAAAACAAATATATTGTTTTTTTAATCTACATTGTTCCTCGATAATTATCATACATCTACAAATATATTGCTTAATCTACATTGTTCGTCGATAATTATAAGACATGTTAAATTAAAAATATATTATTGAATTTGTTTTCGTTTTGCAAGTAAAATTAGCGCCTATATATTATAAGATTTTATACATGGTCAAGAGGGGCCGTTGCGACGAGATCGCCAAAGAGCCCTTAAAATCCTAGGACCGGCACCGGTGACCGGAAGGTCCCGGGTTCGAGTCGCGGTCTCCTCGCATTACATAGGTGAGGGTAAGGCTTACCACTGACACCCTTCCCCAGACCCTGCACAGAGCGGGAGCTCTCTGCACTTGTACGCCCCCAATCAGTCCGTGTTCAATGAAAGTTTATTGAATAATAGTGATGATATTACTCCTGTTTCTGATGAGATGAATACAGATGATAATACTATTATGACAAGCTATGCTAGTTCAGCTGAGCATTGTTCAAAAGATTTTCACAGTGGGCATTTTCGAGCTCCAACTCCTTCAGTTGTTTCAGTACAAAGGGTTTTTCAAAAACTCAAAGCTGATCTGAATATTAATTGCAATAATGGCCCAGCTGCCATTTCTCTTCAATCGAAGTACACTAATGGTCAGCCTCCCCCCCAAGGTGATATTTTCATCTTCTCCCCCAGCCCCTCTACCAAACTCTGCTATCGTTGTTTAAGCTCGAAGTATTTAGTTAGAGAATGCAGGGGAGAAATTAGGTGCATTTATTGTTTTAATTATGGGCACCGGGCTCGATTCTGTTATCAAAGAAAAGCTCGCCTTCAACTTAAATGGGCTGCTAAACCCTGCACTCCCCCCTTAACGCCGTGTGCACTAATGAGGGAAACGTTTCTGTTCCCCTAATTCACTGGTCGACTCAATGTCCCCAAGGTTTCGAGTGACTCTTTGCCCCCTCCTGCTTTCAGCAGAAGGAAACCCTTCACGTCCCTTCCACCAGTGGAAAAACCACAGAGCTGTTGGCTCAATCTGAACCCCCACCCCCAGCCCCACCTCCACCTCCACCTGCACCTACCAATGAAGAAGATCCACCTGAGCACAATAGCAACCCTCACCCTTTTGAGGGGCCTGTCGCTCCTAGAGAAGTCAACAACATCATGCAGATGGCTGATCAAATGATGAATCAGTTGATTGAGGAAAATCAGATACAGACCAAGAAGCCATGGTGGAAGATAATGGCTCTGCTATCCATGGAGGGGCTGACTCCTCCTCCATTGTTCCCTTTCTGCAGCAGGGACAAGGTGCAAACAGAGAACTCATTATCGAAAACAAGAGAGTGGTTCAAACCTCTCTGGTGATTGATACTGCTAAAAACTAATCAAACAAAACTGCAAGATTCCCAGAACCAAGATGCTAGTCTTGACCACCCAGCTCTGAAGTTTCATCATTAGAAGCAATTCAAACAATCATTCAGAAAGTCAGAAAGTCATTGAGCAAAGGGAGGCTATCGTAAAATTCCTTGCTGGAGGACTTAAGCATCTAACTGCTAGTCAAAACAATAATGGGTCTTCCAAAATCATGGGTAGTTTTACTGTACCAGGCTCTTTGATTCAAGTTGATCTTACTGCCTTGGGGATCACATCACTACAGATTGCTGTAAACATCTCTGATCAGAATGCAGCCCTCTTTGTCATCCTCTTCTGAGCCATCCAAGCTGCTGTTACAAAGCTCTGATGATACTCAGCCCCACCATAATCCTACTGAAGTGCCTGCTAGAACTTCACAGATCACCAAGGTCTATTATAGAATAAGATTCAAGATCAGGAAAAGAATCCTTGGTAACCAAACTACTGAAGGAGCAAGTCAAGAAATCATTGGTAGTATTTTTGTGCGTGACCAGAATGCCTCTGCTGCTGGAAATCAGATTGAGGGCTTGGGAGAAGAAAACCTTGCTGCAACAATAAAGAGAAAGCGCAGTACTACAACTCCTTTCACCACCATGAAGCTTGGAAGGAGCCCAAGATTTGCTGGAAAGCTTGATGGACATAAACCTGCCAGTGTCCTCCCTAAGAAAACTGTCACCAGAGGCAAGAGCAAGAGTAAAAAGGTCAAGCCACAGTCTCAACTCTTGGGAGACATTCTCCTCTCTCCCACTTGTCAAGCTACCGAATTTCCTGGGCTTTCATCTGTAGCTAAATTTGCTGAAATGGGGTCCATTGTCCCCCTAATACCCATTGTTGAAATACAGAAACTGGCCATTGACTACTGCTGCATTTATCCTTCGGAGGTGACAGTAGAACTACTTCTAGCTCCCAGGACTGAGAAGGAGGCTGAAGTAGCTCTGGCGCCGGAAACTTTTGTGTCCTAATAAAGTGGTGGGCCTTTAGTTTGTTACCTCCCAGGGAATGCCCTGGTCTTCTATGTTGTTATAAATTGTTGCTGAACTGGTCATGCTGGATGTCGTGTGGGTTGTTTTGCAACCACAAAACCTTTGGTGGTTTAATTTGCTGGATGGCAAATTATGTTATCTCCTTGCATGCTGTGCTAATTATCTCCTGGGTTGTCTCTTTTACTCTGGCTGCTATTCAAACTGTTTGGTCTCATCTTTCAGAAAATTCTGATATTGAGTATCAAATCACCAGAACTCCTTTCCTTCATTCTGTTAGACTATAGTAATTATAGTATGTGTAATTATAGTAGTCAATCCTTGATTAGTGGCATGTACGCCTGTGTGGTTGGCTGGTAAGCCACCCCGGCGTCCTTATGTACTGACGTACATTGAGATGGAATGCAATCAACCATTCATTCCCAAGCTAACATGGTATCACCGCGGTTACGATCCGCTACGCTTCCGCAACCCTAATTTCTCCGCGCCGCCGCCGATCCGATCGCCGTCCCTGGCCGCCGCTCCTCGCGCCCGGACGCCGCCGATCCCATCGCTGCGCCACCCGATCGCCCAGCCGCTGCCCGCGCCGTCTCTGGTCGCTGATCTCCGATCGCCTAGACGCCGCGCCGCGCCGCCTCTGGTCGCCGATCCCGTCTCGATCGCCCGGCCGCCGCTCCTGCGTCGTCCGGCCGCCGATCCCGTCGTGCCCCGCCGCTGTCTCCTCGTCCCCTCGCGCTAGCCTCCCGGCTCCCATGGCGGACGACGACAGCACGGTGGCACACCAGCGCGACAGCACGGTGGCGCCGGCCAGCCCTCCTTCGCGCACCCGTGGGCGGGCACGCTGCAGATGTGGCCGTACGGCCGGCCACCTCCACCTCCGTCGGTGTTCGCTGCCGTTCCACAGTACGACGCTCCCTTCGGCGGCGTTCCCGGTGGCAGCACCTACAGCCACCCCGGCAGCAGCGTCTACGGCCCCAGCTACCCGTACTCCTACGGGGGAGGTGCGCCTTCGACACCGATGTTCCAGGGAGCTCCCTACCAACCCCCGTCGACACCCTGGAACCCCACACATGGAGGCGCATGGAACCAAGACTCTCTAGTGCAGAACTTCAACACCATGACGCTCAACCCACTGGCACCATCGGAGTGGTACGCCGACTCTGGTGCCGGCTCGCACATGACTGCGGATGCTGGTAAAATCTCCACCATTTCCCTCCCAAATTCCTCTACACCTTCATCTATCATTGTGGGAAATGGTGCTTTACTTCCTGTCACTGCCATCGGATCACATACTTTTTCTTTTCCGCATCGGAATTTAGTTCTTAATAATGTTTTGGTCTCCCCACATATCATTAAGAACTTAATTTCCATTCGTCGCTTTACCACCGACAATAACTGTTCCATCGAGTTTGATCTGTTTGTTCTTTCTGTGAAGGATTTGCAAACCAGGAACGTGATCGCCAGGTGCAATAGCTCTGGCGACCTCTACCCGTTCTATCCACCAGCCACCTCCGCACTCCTCGTTGCCCCCACTTCGATTTGGCATCGTCGTCTCGGTCATCTTGGGCGTGAAGCTTTGTCCAAACTTATTAGCTCCAGTGTCATCTCGTGTAATAAAGATGATTTTCATCATTTGTGTCATGCTTGCCAGCTCGGACATCACACTCGACTTCCTTTCGGTTTATCCAGTTCTAGAGCTACAAATAATTTTGATTTAATACACTGTGATCTTTGGACATCTCCTATTGTTAGTGTGTCAGGCTACAAATATTATCTTGTTATTTTAGATGATTGCTCACACTACATTTGGACATTTCCGCTTCGCCTAAAATCCGACACTTTTTCTACTCTTGCCAAATTTTTTGCTTATGCTCACATGCAATTTGGCACCACCATCAAGAGCGTCCAGTGCGACAACGGCCGGGAGTTTGACAATTCCCTGGCCCGCATGTTCTTTCTCTCCCACGGTGTTACCCTTCGCATGTCGTGCCCCTACACATCCCAGCAAAATGGCAAAGCCGAACGTTCCATTCGCACTCTTAATAACATTTTGCGCTCTCTCTTATTTCAGGCGATTCTCCCTCCAGATTACTAGGTTGAGGCACTTCACACCGCCACATACCTCGTCAACCGGCTCCCCACCAAAACCCTCGCCTCCTCCACTCCCTACTACCATTTACATTCGACCCAGCCATCCTATGAGCATCTCAAGGTCTTTGGCTGTGCCTGTTACCCCAACATGTCTTCCACAGCACCCCACAAACTTGCACCCCGTTCATCCTTATGTGTCTTCCTCGGCTACTCCTCGGAACACAAAGGCTATCGGTGTCTCGAGCTAGAGTCGAATCGCATCATCACCTCCAGACATGTCGTTTTTGATGAATCTTTTTTTCCCTTCGCCGACATGTCTACCTCACCAATGGCATCCTCAGCCTTGGACTTTCTTCTTGACGACAGTGACCTCACCGCTCCTATTCCTGGAGCAAAGTTTGTGCATGCAGGTACTTCTCCCGACGCTCGTGGGGCTGTTGAGGCACCCATGCCACCTCCTGCGCCGTTGAGCGCCGGGCCGCGGTCTCTAGCATCGCGTGTTGGACCAGGGGCGCCTAGCTTCCCCTCCGCCGCGACGACTACCGGCGCTGTAGCCAGCAGCGCCTCCTCGCCGACCACGTCCTAGGCCGGCGCTGCTGCCCCTATGCCTCGTACACAGGCTGTTGCCAGTAGCGCCGCGGCCACCGGACGCACGCTCGCCACCAGGCCAATCTCCATCACCCCTGTCGACAATGCGCACTCCATGCGCACCCACGGCAAGGCCGGCATAGCACAGCCCATGGATCGCCTCAACCTCCACGCTGTGCCCATGTCGCCTCTGCCCCGCTCTGTTCGCGCTGCCCTGTCAGATCCCAATTGGCGCTCTGCTATGCAGGCTGAGTTTGATGCACTAATCGCCAATGACACCTGGAGCCTGGTACCACGCCCTCCCGGAGTCAATCTTGTTACTGGCAAGTGGATTTTTCGGCACAAACTGCACGCAGATGGGTCTCTTGATCGCTACAAGGCACGCTGGGTCCTTCGAGGTTTTACCCAGCGCCCTGGTCTGGATTATGATGAGACTTTCAGTCCGGTCGTCGAGCCAGCGACAGTTTGGGTTATTCTCTCTCTGGCTCTCTCTCAGAACTGGCCCATCCATCAGTTAGATGTGAAGAATGCATTCTTACATGGCACTCTCACCGAGACAGTGTACTGCGTGCAGCCATCTGGTTTTGTGGATTCCTCCCGTTCGGACCTGGTTTGTCGACTCAACAAGTCTCTGTATGGACTGAAGCAGGCTCCTCGTGCTTGGCATCACAGGTTCGCTTCATATCTCTCTTCCATTGGATTTGTTGAAACCAAGTCGGACAGTTCGCTATTTATTTCTCGCCGAGGGTCAGACACTGCCTATTTGTTGCTCTATGTGGATGACATCGTCCTCACTGCCTCTTCTGCCGAGTTCCTCCGACGTGTTATTGGGGCTCTTCAGCGTGAGTTTGCTATGACGAACATGGGCCAGCTTCATCATTTTTTGGGCATTTCTGTGACACGCTCTGCAGATGGTCTGTTTCTCTCCCAACGGCAGTACACTCATGATATTTTGGAGCACACCGGGATGAGTGCGTGCAAGCCATGCATCACGCCTGTTGATCTCCACTCCAAATTATCTGCAGATGGACCTCCTATTGGTGACGCTACTCAGTACCACAGCCTGGCAGGTGCTCTACAGTATTTGACTTTCACCCGTCCAGACATTGCCTTTGCTGTTCAGCAGATTTGTCTCTATATGCATGATCCTCGAGAGCCACACCTCGCAGCTCTCAAGCGCATCTTGCGATACCTACAGGGCACTATGTCACTTGGACTGACTATGCTCCGGTCTTCCCCTACGGAGCTCGTTGTCTACACGGATGCCGACTGGGCTGGATGTCCCGATACTCGCCGGTCGACCTCTGGCTATGCAGTGTTCCTCGGAGACAACCTGGTGTCATGGTCTTCCAAGCGCCAACACACGGTCTCCCGGTCCAACGCCGAGGCCGAATACCGTGCTGTGGCGAACGGTGTCGCCGAAACTACTTGGTTACGTCAGTTACTCCTTGAGCTTCGCTACCCACCTCGCCATGCCACCCTGGTATATTGTGACCACGTTAGTGCCATATACCTCTCTAGCAATCCAGTGCAGCATCAGCGGACGAAGCATGTTGAGATCGATCTCCATTTTGTTCGAGAGAAGGTCGCCCTCGGTCATGTTCGAGTTCTTCACGTTCCTATGACATCACAATATGCCGACGTCTTCACCAAGGGTCTCCCCACCTCATTGTTCCAGGAGTTTCGGTCCAGCCTGACCGTTAGTGATGCTCCCGATTAGACTGCGGGGGAGTGTTAGACTATAGTAATTATAGTTTGTGTAATTATAGTAGTCAATCCTTGATTAGTGGCATGTACGCCTGTGTGGTTGGCTGGTAAGCCACCCCGGCGTCCTTATGTACTGACGTACATTGAGATGGAATGCAATCAACCATTCATTCCCACACCCTGTGGGCTAAGGGCTACCTTTTTATTGAATTTTTTTTCCATGGATAGTAACACAAACTTGAACAGCTCAACACCTAGTCTAAATAGAAACTGGAACATTCTCAATTGGAACATCAAAGGCATCAATTCAGAAGATAAATGCAGTGCTGTTAAAGATAAAATTGAGGAATGTGCTTGTTCTATTTATTGTATACAAGAAACTAAGAGAGATCACTTTGACCACTCTTTGATCAAAAAGCTTGCTCCCAAACGCTTCAACAAGTTTGCTTTCTCTCCTTCTACCGGTACTTCTGGTGGTATTCTTCTTGGTTGGAACGACTCTATTTTTTGGGGGAGGTTATTGAGATCAACAAATTCTCCATCACTGCCAAGTTTTCCTCAATGCATAATGGTCACATCTGGTTTCTCACCACTGTCTATGGTCCTTGTCAGGGGCTGATAGAGATGCTTTTGTTCACTGGCTTAACAACCTGCAAGTTGATGACCCTATTAACTGGATGATTGTGGGGGATTTTAATTTCTTTAGATCTCTTGAAGATAGAAACAAGAATGGTGGAAACATCAATGATATAATGATCTTCAATGAAATAATAAGCAACCTTGGTGTAGGGTCGAGATGGCGGACTAGAAGGGGAGGAGGGTGAATAGTTCTTTCTAAAACTTAATCGCGCTGGCTAACCAAAACAAATGCGGAATTAAAATTATCGGTCTAGCCAAGACTACACCCCTCTATCTAAGTTCACAAACACCTTATAAAGATCCTAAAGAGGCAACAAAGGTGCCGGGCTAGCTAGTGCTACCTATCCAATTCTAGCTTGCAAGGTCACACAAACCTATGCAACTAGTACTTCAAACAAACCGAGGAGCACCTACACAATCTAGTAAGCAAAAGCATAAAGCCACCTAAGCTCACTAGCATTGCTCAATAACAAGGCTACACAAGCCAAATTAGAGAGCGCAAATTACTTAGCTACACAAACTAAGCAATGTGACTAACAAGGTTACTCAAACCAAATTAGTCACACAAGAGCTACTTCTATGCTATATAAACAAGAAGGTAACTAGCAAGCTACACAAGCTAACTAATTACAAGAGCGACTACACAAGCACAATGTATATGAATATAAATACAAGCTTGTGTAAAGGGGATGCAAACCAACGGGAAGACAAGGATGACACGGTGATTTTTATCCCGAGGTTCACTTGGTTGCCATCAAGCTTGTCCCTGTTGTGTCAATCGCTCACTTGGTGGTTTGGCGGCAAATTGGCATCACCCACCAAGCCCACATATTGGGCACAGCAAGAACCTACCCATAAGTGAGGGTAGCTCAATGACACACTCAACTAGAGTTGCTCTTCGGGGCGAGCATAACACCCCTCACAATCACTTCTCTGGAGCACCGCACAATCTTCTTTGCGTGCTTCGATAGAGATCACTATCAAGCCATCTAGGAGGTGGCAACCTCCAAGAGTAACAAGCACCACTGGCTTGCAACTCGAACACCTAGTGCCACTCGATGCAATCTCATAATGCAACGCACTAGAATCACACTCACTCACAATTGATTCGCACTCTTGCAAGCACAAGTGAGTTAGAAGGCACCCAAGCACTCCTACACAAGCCACATAGGCATGAGGGTGCTCAGCAACTAGCCCAAGGCCGGCCACCACTTGTATTTATAGCCCCAAGGGCTAAAAGAGCCATTGCCCCTTTACTGGGCAAAACACGCACTGATCGGACTCACAGGTCATAACGACTGGATGCGTAGGTCACAGAGTCCGATCGCTAGGATGATGCCACACGTCCCCTCCTTTCAAAGCCGACCGTTGGGCTCCAATGGCTAGCTCCCATGAGCGCATACTCCTAACCAGACACGCCTAGGTCCAATGACTAAACACATCAAGGCTAAGTCCAGTTACCAACGCATCTCTGCACAACTGACCGGACTTTGCTTTCTCCCTGACTGGACTCGACTCTCTCAGAGTTCGGTCACTTCCAGAGAGGTTCCAGAGAGCTCTTTTAATGACTGGACACATTAGGTCATCACTGATCGGACTCCCCTAGCATCCAGTCACTTCTTCATGCGAAAGAACCACTGTCCGAACTCTCTGACCAGACTCGCAGGTACTGACCGGACACGCAGGTCACAATGTCTGGTCACAGACCTTTCAACACTCGATTCTAGCAACGATACAAAGTTAGATCATTCGAGTGGTACTAGGTGACCGATATGCAAATAAGTTTTCCCCTCTTGATAGTATGGCCATCTATCCTAAACTCGGTCATCAACTTCTCTACACACCTATGACCGGTGAAATGAAATGCCCTATAGGTTATACCTTTGCCTTATGCATTCTATTCCATCTCCTCCAATGTTGATGCAACACATGCACCAACACGATCAATAATGATATGATTCACTTCATATCATCACGTGACTATATTGGTTTATCGATCTTGACCTTACTTGCTCTTCATCGTTGCGTCAGTCCATCAGCGCTAGGTCTTTGCTCAAGCATCCCACCATGTAGTCCAGCGCTTCAAAGCCTCTGACTTGCCCTTCACTCTTGCAACTGGTCCATCAAGCCAAGCCTCTTCTTGATCTTCTTCACGTTAGTCACATGACTCCTTGTCATGTCTCATATGCAATGAGCTCCTTCATTACATATTCACCTGTGGACTAATCTCCTGTATATTATCACATAACCACATATTAGTCCACCAAGATTGTCACTCAATTACCAAAACCAAATAAGGATATTTCAATCTCCCCCATTTTGGTAATTGATGACAACTTTACAAAGATATGGAAATTAATCTCTTTTGGATTCATGTTCCTTGCCCAAGTAATTTTACCATGTGTAAATGATTTTGAACAAGTACCACAAACCCAAATCGGTAGTATTAGCTCCCCCTATATATGTGCTAGTGTTTGGTTTGAAGCCCACACATGTGCATAGATAGGAATTGTGGGAGAGTAATTACTACCAAATAATGCTAAGGTGTAAAGAATTAACCTTTGATGTGTGATACCAATCGAAGTGCACATTACCACCATCCTTAGCACCATGAGTAGCTAGACAACATAAACACTAGAAACCCCATGAGATCAACATTATAAGCAAGGTTCTAGTTTTTGCTTGAAAAACACAAGTCTAGTTACCATCCTATGCATGCTAGTTATCATATCATCATTCAAGTTCTATAACTTGCACACAACACACAAGCATGCATGTCAAAATTTAAAAACTTATGCAATGCAAGCAAGCACATGAATATGCACATATCAAATGCAGCCAATCAAAGTTTATGAGCTTGCTCCTCCTACTTGTGTGCTTTACTTGTCCAAGAATTTTTGATCTACTCACATTCCTCAATGTTGCTCCCTCTTTGTCCATTGTCCATGTCCAAATCAACTTCTACTTCTCCCCATGATGCATTTACATATCTTTGTTCCAACTTCTCCTCTTTTGTCATCAATTTCCATAAAAGGTGTGCATCCTATTGATACAAAGGATTGCATTGGGATAGATGGTTGACACTTGAATCTTGCATTTTTATGGACACTACCAAATATGTTGGAATGACACCACTTGTAGCCCTTGAGATACCACATGTAGGATCTTTGACCTTGATACCAATTGGTGGGGCACCTCCCCCCTATATCATAGCATGGGTCATCCACTAATATTGAGCTCTTGTGGATGAGGAAGGCATTCTTCACTTGATGATCACTTGTGGAGCCACTTTCTTGTATAATTGATACTAGGTGTATGATTGATTTATCAATAAAGACCATATTGGTTTATCGATCTTGACCTCACTTACTCTTCACCGTTGTGTCGGTCCATCGACACCAGGTCTTTGCTCAAGCATCCCGCCACGCAGTCCAGTGCTTCAAAGCTTTCGACTAGCCCTTCACTCTTGCAACCGGTCCATCAAGCCAAGCCTCATCTTGATCTTCTCCACCTTAGTCACATGACTCCATGTCATGTCTCATATGCAATGAGCTCCTTCATTACATATTCACCTGTGGACTAATCTCCTGTGTATTCTCACATAACCACATATTAGTCCACTAAGATTGTCACTCAATTACCAAAACCAAATAAGGACCTTTCACTTGGGCTTCTTGAAACCCCTTAAAGGAAGAAAATATACCTAGAGTAATATGCAAGATGACCCACTCCTGGAACAAATTGACTGGGTATTCACCTCAACTAATTGTATCTCTGATTACCCCAACACTCTTTGCCTGCCGATGGCTAGGCCAACCTCATATCATCTTCCATGTAAAATTCAAATTGGCACCAACATCCCCAAAGCTCAAACTTTTAGATTCAAAAACTTTTGGATTGATCACCCTGGGTTCATGGAAATTGTCAATTCGGTTTGGTCCACAAATGTTAGATCCTCAAACAGTGCCACAACAGTAAGCTCAAAATTCAAGCTTCTCAGAGCTGCCCTCAAAAAATGGAGTAAAAATTGTCTAATCTCTCTAGATTGATCAAGACGTGCAACAACACTTTAGAAGTCCTAGACACTCTTGAAGAGCAAAGGCCTCTTTTAGTTCAAGAGTACAATTTTAGAAGAATTCTTAAAGCTCACATCCTCAAATTGCTTAGCTAAACAAGGATTACTGGAAGAAGAGGTATACTATGAGGTGGACTTAGATTGGGTGATGAAGGAACAAAATTCTTTCACGCTACTGCCACCAAAAGATACAGAATTAATACCATCATAAGTCTGATTGCTAAAGATGGTAGGACTATAACTGAGCACAATGAAAAGGCTGGACTGCCACTGGATGATTTCAAAAAGAGAATGGGCTTCTCTTCCAATCCTATTATGTGTTGGTATTAGTTAACACAAACAGATAAATCCGCAAGTGCACGGATACCACTGTAACTTTCACCAGGAGTATTACTGGGTATCGATTTCCACGGGGAACGTGAAGTGTACTAGAAAAGATCAAGGCCATCCAAGGATAAAGTGTTTTTATAGGAAGAGAGGGGGTTTCTAAGGTTTTCCCAAGACAAAGTAGATAACCAAGGATCAGACTTACTAAGCTCACTTACTTCGGACTAGCGGTTCCTTTCCGATCAACAAAAAGACTAGGAAGGGGTGATTGAGGTCAGGCCACCAAAAGCTCTACGAAAACACCAATCCTAAACATGGTGGATTACAAAGGCTTGGTCAGAGTTGTCACCTCTGGGGCTCAAACTTAGGTAAACACTAGCCTAGACACCACATCTATGCTAACGATTACTACTCTAGCCCGATATCTTAGACTAGAGCACTCGGTCGAATGAAGTTCCTATAAGTAAGTAAAGTAAGAAATGAACTTGATCAAATAGAAACCTTGGAATTACCAAAAGTTAAACCTGGAGGCTGCTCAAGACGAGTCGGCTCTATAGAGGTACAAGGTAGAGGAGGTTCTAACAAACCTAGCTCCTCCTCGGCTCTTTCCTCTCCTCTCTCCCTATTTTCTATTACAACTAGGTGTCATGCACCTAGAGGGACACTACTACCAAATATAGATGAAGAATGGACCTCAAGTGTAGGTGTGTGGGAATGAGGAGGCCTCCTTCCATCTATTTATAGCACCCTTTGGTCAATTTGCTAGGGAATATTCCTCAGATCTGCATGCAACCTGCCTTAGAGGTGCCACCAGGAGACTGCCACATGGAAGGGGGAGGTGGTCGGTGCATGCAGCACCTAGGTGGAGCCTCCCCACGACCGCCTTCCGCATGGCGGTTGCATGTTGGGCCTGGGCTAGCGTTCATGTGGGTTTGGTGCCCAGATGTGATAGGTAGGTGGGCCTTCTCCTTTATTCTTTATGCTAATATGCTTTTACGCTTTTGTCTAAATGCATACTTTTGAGTCTTTTTCCATGTTTCATGATATATCCTCCTGCAATTGAACAATCACCAAAACTCGTGGAATTTGTTAGTTATAAACCCTAATACTAAGTTTGGTGTTTATTTGGGAGGATTTTAGCGGGAGTTGGCGGTTATTTTTAGGCACTAAGGACCGCTAACAAGCTCTCCCACACTTAGATCTTTGCTCATCCCGAGCAAATGTTAGGATAAAGTAAACATAAACATGACAATTCAAGATATGAGACTACCATAACAATTATTCCAAAAATATACCTCTAAAAGGTCCTAATGGCTAGAGGTGGGATGAATAGCCTATAAAAATTTCTACAAACAACACTTAAAGCCAAGTGGTTAGATAAATATGAGGCAAAGCAATTTTTGCGCTAGCCTACTAAAAATGCAAGCCACCTATCCACAATACTAGTTTCTATAGTCTCTATGTCACACACAAGGCTAGGTCACTATCACTAGGTTAGTGAGCTCTCAAAGACTAACTAAAGAGCCTCACTAACCAAACTAGACAAGACACAAGCTAGCTCTCAAACTAGTTACACTAAAGAGCTTAGCTACACTAGGAAAGTAAATACACAAGAGAGGTAGTGAGTTTTACAGCCATGGCAAGAGATGATCAATCAATCACAAGAAATCCCGGAGACAATGATGACACAATGATTTTTCTCTAAGGTTCATTTGCATGCTGGCAAGCTAGTCCCCGTTGTAGCGATTCACCCACTTAGAGGTTCACGCGCTAATAGGCATCACATGCCTAACTCGCAATCGGGTGCCGCACAACCAACACAAGATGGAGATCTACAAGCTATGAGCAATCCACTAGAGTACCTTTTGCCTCTCCACCGGGAAAAAGTCAAGAACCCCTCACAATCACCATGATCGGAAGCTAGAGATAGTCACCTTCCTCCGCTCGACGATCCTCACTACACCAAGCCATCTAGGTGGCGGCAACCCCAAGAGTAACAAGCGAAATCCATAGCAAAACACAATCACCAAGTGCCTCTAGATGCAATCACTCAAAGCAATGCACTTGGATGCTCTCCAATCTCACCAAATGATGAATCAATCAAGTAGGTGTGGATGGAGAGGAGTAGCTCAGCTCTAAGGGATGAAAAGTATGTCAAAGTGCCAAGAGAGAGCACCCAAGGCCGGCCCTTTCACTTAAATAGACATCCCCAAGAGCTCATAGCCATTGGGTCACATAAGTGACTGTCGGACTCTGAAACACAGGGTGTTGGACCATCCAACGCTTAGTCTGACGCCTTGCCACGTTCACTCTTGCGTACCACACATCCCGTTTGAAAGGAATTGACCATTATGCACCAACGATCACCCACCACGCGCTGATACCACCATTGGATGGACCGAGCTAAGCGCTACCATTGTACCAGCCACCGCTTGGGGTCCGACACCCACGAAAACTACACCGAGAGGTCTAGAAACATGAAAAACCATCAGACTCAAGTCCGACGCTCACCATCGGACGTAGCACACAATCCGACGCTGCCACATGTCATACCTTCACGCGCTGTGCTCTTTCCTGCATGGAGGAACAATGCGTCTGTTCCATCAGACGCTACCAAATGCCTGGGGTCCAATGCTCGCTTTACTTCTGCACGCGCTAGGGTTAGCCATCGGACCTAGGGAGCCTGGTCTAACGCCCTGGAAAACTAGGATCCGACGCCCTATTTTCACTCAAGACAAGTGCGATCACTTCACCCTCATGCATGTGTGCCAACTTCAAGTATTCCAACACTTGTGTACGTGAGTTAGCAACAATCTAAGCCAAATTCCAAGGGTGTTAGCACTCACTAGAATCTAAATGCATATGCAATGAGTTAGAACATCTAGTGACACTCTAATAACCATATTTCATGACGAGTTTCACCCCTCTTAATAGTATGGCTATCTATCCTAAATGTGATCATACCCACTAGGTGTCTTGATCACCAAAACAAAGAGCTCCTATCAAATATACCTTTGCCTTGAGCTTTTTGTTTTTCTCTTTCTTCTTTCCTAAGTCCGAGCACTTGATCATCACCATGGTTGTAACAACCCGGATTTTTCTAGAAACCAAAAATACGAGCTTTCAAAAATTTTCATGCAATTGAGTGAAACATGTAATTGCTAGGTCAAACACGAGTCCAACTCACTAACAAGACATTGCATACATGTAGATGGTTTGTAGGTGATTGCCGGAGTTTTCTTGTTGTCCTATGTTTGAGTCTCATTTTTGTTGGAGAGCACAACCCATAGCAACCTCCTTGTGATCCTCGCGGGATTATTTCGAGTCTTCCAGTGAATCTCTCTCTATAATCCCGAACTCCACTAGAACCCGGACTTGCCATTTATATTTGTGCCGACCATTGGACCGGAGTCCCTAAACCCTAAGACCCCTAGTAGACCACCACGATGAGTAAGCATGTTGTTAATACATGCGGGTACACACATATAAGACCTAGGAGTAGGAGAACAAAGGAAAAGACCCTCTTCTCTAGTCGCCAGTGGAAATCATCTTGAGTCCCCTCTTGGAGCTCACATCTCAAGTGCCATCAATACCTCTCTCTTGAAATTCCTATTCTAACTCCATGCAGATCCCCCCGAATTCCCCCCCCAAATTCCCCTTCGAGTCTTTCCGAATATCCCCTGAAAAATTCCCATCCGAACACTCGTGGAAATTTCGTCTTGAGTTCATATGAATCTCTCCGAAAGATTCCTCGAACACCGCCTTATATTTCATCTTGGAAATCCTTCTCAAGATGTGATGAATTCTTCTCAAATCCAAATTCAGAACCAATTAAACATAAATTGGAAAATCTATTCCCTTCTCTCTTCTCTCCCCTCATGCCTTGGCCTGGCCCAGCACTCCTCTCTTCCCCTTCCTTTTCTTTTCCTACACCGGCCCAGCAAGCTGCAGGACCCCAACCGAACCCCCCTCTCCTTGCCCCGCCAGCCCACTCCCTTGGCCTTGACCATGCTTCTCTCAGGCCCAAAGCACACCGCGACCCCGCTCCCACGCTGCCGCCGCTCGCCCACTATGAGCTTGCGTGCGCGCAACGCCAAGCCCTACGCCCTCGGCTCACTCCGCACCCTCGCTCGATGCGCGCCGCGTGGGTGGGGAGCATGGACCCCATGAATCACCGCTATCCATGACCCCTGGCTGCCCTAGCCCACGAGCATAAATAGCCTAAGCCATCGCCATCCCCTTCTTCCTTCCCCAGTGCGCTGTCGCTCTCCACAACCGTCGCCACGCCCACACCGAGTCGCCACGGCCACGACCTCGCTCTCCACTGGAGCCACACACCGCTGCTTTGAGCTCACCGCGGGGCACTCAACGTGACGCACCGCGCCACCGACGCCGGGCTCCATCGTCCTCGCTGCCGGTGGTCCCTCGCCGGTCCACTCTACCACCGGGACTGCTCCGCCGCATCGAGCGTCTCTTCGTCCACAAGCACCTCTAGCCGAGCCGTGTCCACCATGCCCTACCAAGCCTCGCCTTCGGCCACCGATGATAGCCACAGCTGCTCCATCGACCATCACCGGCCACCAGCTCTCCTCCACCATGATGCCAAGCTAAGAACTGGTGACCATGGCCACCACGTTCGGCTGCAGTAGCACCAACCGCGAGCTCCATCCTCGGTTGCCGCGGTCACCACCTCGCTAAGCACCTCTTCATCCCCATCGAGAGGCACGCCCCTGCTCGTGCTCCAAGCCTCTAGACAGCAGCAGCAGCACTTCCTCGCTATGCACCACCGACCACTTCACTGATGGACCGCAACATCTTCCCGGTGTCGACCGTCATCATCTTCTATGACCGGCCTTCGAGCCGTGTAACTCTATGTGCAGGGAAGAAGCCGGCCCCTTGCGGTGTCTTTCACGAACCATGGCCGAGCTCCGTCCAACAGCCGCCACCTCTTCGGCAATCTATATCCTTCCCACTTTTGTGAACATGTGTCTATCTTTCATTCGCACATGACCATCATCTATGTATCATCTATCTATCTGTGATTAGTAAATGCCTGTGCCAACCATCGCCGCTAGGTCTACTCCTTTGTTTCCATTTCCCTTCATGACGATCTATCTATTACGCGTGTCTATCTCTTGTACCTCGAATTCTTTTCCCAAGTGCTTCGATTAGGTGCTACATCTTCATCGCCCGATCACCCGGATGAGCCAAAGCCGTTGGACGACCACAGGTGCGACCAACTACAAGCTCCACCAAGATCACGATGTCGAGCAACGCAGGTCACGTCCTTCCACTTCGACAAACCTCGGTGAGCCACCACCGTGCCCCTCTTTCCAACCCTGACTTTGCTTACCGGCCATGGCGTTCCAACCATGGAATGCGTAGACCGAGGCCACCTCCGGCCTTTGGACACACAAGCACACACACACGTGACTAACCCAAGCCAAATCGAACCACCAGAGTTCCAAGAACACCGGTGTGGTTGCCGACTACCATTGAAGCATTCTCTAAAGCCATGCCTCGTCCACCGTGAACCATGCCCGAATGAGTCAAGCCTTGATCGCCGTCTCTGACTGTTGCGACGGAGCTCTACCGCTCCTAGACACGCCCGCACTCACTAGCACGAGATCGGACTTAGCCAAATGGATCCATGGCATAGGAGACGCTGGAAAGGACTTGTCGCCTGTAAAACCCTGTCGTGGCCAAGGCCATGCCATGGCGAAGAGTTACCATGACCTCATCGTGAGCCCTGAAGCCATAATTGGACCACGTGGTATTGATCGCCGCATCATGGACTATAGGATTCCCTTTTGGTTGCCCTGATGGTTCCGTGGAACCCTATGCCCGTGTTTCACCACTGTTTCGGCTACCTCGAGTCACGAGAACATGCCGTCGAGATCTACCGGGACCCGCACTAAAGGCCTTTTGAAGTAGTCACATTGCACAACTCACTGGACAAAGCCCTGGTATGCACCGCATGACCTAGCACCATGCCGTCGTTGTATTGAGTCCGTTCCTGACATTCTGGCTACCTCGTTAAACGAGGGCGAGCCATTGAGAAACCGTGTGATCCCTAGCATCGTACCGATGACAAGTGGAGTCTTTCCGACGTTCCGATCGCCTTGCCTTGCAAGTGCGTGCCGTTGAGGAGATATCATAACCCCGTCTACTGTGAGCCGTAACCTCTGGACCATGAACCCTAGTCGTATGTCTTATCGAGACCATGGAAAGCCCCATCTCGCATCTTTTCGTATACGCATATCTACCTTGTTGGGCCCTATTCTTACGACCTATCTGTCCATGACTGTCTTATAGGATCTATCCATCACCCAGCTATGGAATGTGCTACTCCACCATTTTTGTCAGGTTGTTTGGTCATGTCTTATCGCTGTGTTGTTACCTGTGTGCCGAGCTTTCAAGCTGGCTGAGGGATCGTATCTCATTCGGACATTAAGATCATGGGATTTGTCTCGCCATGGCCATGATGCTGAGTGTAACTCGACCCCTTGCTCTTTAGTTGACTTCATAATACTATGAGTGTTAACTCCTACCTTCTGCCCTAGGACATGGTCGCGATGGATTCGATATCGATATCGATATCGATGCGGATATCACCCGCTCACATCGAGCCTTTCGCAACCTAGCCTGTGGGAGATGACCTGGGAGATAACAAATCGTGGAACAATGGATGCCAACACATGTAGGTATAGCTTGTGGTCACGAGTCCACCTCACCATGACCATGGAGCTATGCCTCTCTCTTTCATTTGCTTCTTCGTGCCCAAGCCCTTGTGTGTTTGTACCCCATTCGACCATCGCTGTTTCATCGATTCTCACGGTGACAACCACACCGTTATGAATCAGAGAGATGACTTAGTGCCAGTGCACCCAGGTCGGGTACCCTATGGGTGGTTTGCGAACTTGTATTCTTTAGTGAGTCGCTCCTTCTGATGCCCTGTCTTCTGTCGTGGCATGTGTGCTAGAAGGAGTAGACCTCCGTTCTCTACTGTTATTGCCCTATTAGCCCGCTCTATTCGATCCTGCCTTGTCCATGGCGATTGGATCAAAGATCAGACTATCTCTTTTTAGTTAGCGAAGCAATGGTCTATGTTCGTACCTTGGACCCATGCGTGTCGACCCGATTGGCCATCTAAAACCATCTTTCCTGAAGATGTGTCTAAGAACATGACATGGATGTGCCTACTAACCCCCGCTTCTTTTGTTTTGCTGAGCAACTCTCTTCTCGGCTCCTGACATTATTATGTCGTGTGGATTGAGAGGACCCATTGCTGCCCAATCTCTTTGCTACCTGCTTTCTACCATAGCGGATGAGCCGAAGTACATTGGAGCCAAGTCACAATAGTGTTATTCGTTCTTGTCTGCTTCTTGTATCCAATGGTGACTTGTGGGATAAGACTATAAGAGCCGAACCCCATCGTTCTTCCTTCATTGGGCCCATCCCCCGATTCCCGTCCTTTCCATGATGCCCGAATCGAAGGTCGTGAGCCGTGGTGTTGCTATGGATAAGCTTTGGCTTAAACCATCTATCCTAAAGCCATACTGGCTTGGCCATGACTTAAGCTTGTGCTTAGCAAACCACCACTTGTGATTCTTTGGCCTGAGGAAATTGGACAACCTGCCGAGAGGGCTAAGCCGTGTATCTCTTATTGTCTCGCTGGTGTTATTGGATTTTCCTGCGTCTCGTCGTCTTTTTCGAGTGTTGAGTGCTCTCTTGCCTTGCATGTCGCTTCGCAGAGTAGCTGACGATCGGACCAAGAGAACATGGACGATGACAAGGACTATGGAATGGAGTCAACGCAGGAGGAGGTGACCCCGCTAATGGAACACCAACGAATGGAGAATTGTACCACTACTACCTCTACATCGTAGGTGTCATGGCAGCACCCTCTTTTAGAGAATCCTATTAGACATTGCATAATATCTAGAACTGCTGGCGCTTTATATTTAATCATTTGCTAGTATATTGATGCATGCTACTACCTGAGCCATTATCACCCTGATGCAACCTACTCTACCACGTCACCCTGCTTTGCGCATTCGCTCACTTATATATGCTTACTTGCCTGCTTGCTTGCATATTACACCGCTATACTTATTATTAACTCCACTTCGCATTATATCGGGGATGTGATGCTGGTGGTGAACCCCTGGGAATGGTTTGGCTTGGGAAGCTAGACTCGGTGGTGTATGAAGCGTGCTGCGTGTGTGCCTTGGGTGCGTGGAGAGTGAGGGTTGCGTCGACCGAGCTAGAATAACGATGAGCCTGGGGCGAGTCTTGCCATGTAGTGCTACCTGGGCACTTGGATATGGAATACCTATGGTGGGTAAATGGTAAATGGGGGTGGCCTTGGGTGTGAACCTATGATGGGAGGAGCCCAGGGTGGAGGTGCTATGGTGGCACGTAAAATGGAAACCCTGATGAAGACATTCTGGCTTGGTCAATCCCTAAGGACTTACTAGTACTCAGACTCACCGGGAATCCTTTTCATCCCACTCGCCCTATATGGTGTGGGACGGTCGGACTACTTGGTAGAGCGATGCCACTACTGCTAGGCGAATGTGTGCAAGGAGGTATGGGGCGCAGTGGTTTTCCCCCCACACCCTTCCGAGACTTCAGGAGGCCTTGTGGACCTAGCTCTTGACATCCGGAGGGCCCCGGCTCTATCTACGACTCACAGTATCAGCCATCCCAGACTAGACTTGGGATGTTCTAGGGCTGAGAGGTAGGGTGGCATCGTTCTAGGCTAGCAAGCGACCGGAATTCTGCCTAGGAGATTCTAGACTCCGAGGATGGCTAATCTTGTGGGTATGTAAAACCTCTACAGAGTGTATGGTTGATCGATCGATACATATGCCGACTTGTCGGCTATGGACCTTTCCTGGGTTTCGCTTAAACTAGATAGGAGATGAGTCCTTCTTTCCTCCCTCTAGGGTTTGGGGTATTACCCGGTCGTGAGCCTTGGGGCTGCGGCCGTTGAGACAAGTGCCGAGAGGGAGTCGGCCTGTCGACCTGAGTGTGTAAGATGAGATGTGGTGATGGTGGAGATGGATGGGCTAGTGGATGGATATGGATGGATGTGGGTGTGGGTGGATGGGAATGTGTCAAAACTAGATATCTTTAATATATTATAGTTTATTTACTTCTCATGCGCTAAGGATGCAAACCACAGCCTAAATATTAGGATCGCCAGATCCCTTGTTTTACTTTTATCTTTTCCACTAAAGCTCATCGGTGCTGACCATGGCCTGCACACATCTAGGCGATGTGCAGATTTCCTGCTTCTCAGAGGTGTTGACTTTAGAAGGATTAGGAGGTCTCGTGCCTATGCTCAAGTTTGGTTCGAAGATGGAATCTACGCTGCACTACGCCAACTCTGATGATGCCCGTGAAGGAGGAGCCTTCACTCGATAGACTTCCGCTAGATTAACTTCTATAATAGGTGTGTTACCTCAGTGATGTAAGTAATACCTTTTATCTTGTAATCTTATGATGTATGACAGTGATATCGACTGATATATGATAATATGATGGAATCAACTATTGGTTTCATCATATTATAATTCATTCTGTGGATTTTCCCTTTGCAGAAAATTGAGGATGTTTCAGTAGGTATTAGAGCCATACTTGACCCTAGGATGAGACCTTTAGTACCAAACACTAGTGTAGAAGCCAAACATTCTATCTGTAGTGGAGTCATAGCTACTAACACTTGATTCTCTGTCTTTACCTTGAATTCTACCACTAACTGACTGTCCCCGCCTTGACAAAGTTGACCACTAGGAAATGATTCCCTCATTATTGCCCCCGCAAGATCAATAGATGTGTGAGACTCAAAGGCTTAGGAGTCACCTTAAGTCAACACTATGCATACTGGAGTTGTAATGCTGCTTGAGTGCCTGGATCTTTTTGCTTCTTATGCTTCTTGTGTTTATATTGCTTGAGTGAAGACTATAAAAGTATTTTATCTACGTGTGACTCCAGGCAAAAATCAAGGCCATAATATGATTAGACTAGTGATCTTGACCACCGGTTGGACATATTAAGCCGAAACGTCATATCTTTACTCGTCCATTTCAAAATTGACTTAAATTTTCAACTAGGCATGTTCAAAATGCTCTCTCATTTGTTGAAAACTTCTCCCGTTTGCAAAAGCAACTCCATCTTAAATGAAAACTATTTTAAAACCCTCTAAAACTACCAAAAGAAAGTGATTTCGACTCTTTTCCAAACCTACCTTAAATTTCAAAAGCTTTATGGAAAGCAAATTGAGAACCAACCGTGTTTCAAAAGGTGTTGAGAACTCATTTTCGAAAGACAAAAGTTTTGTTTTACACCATACCTTTAAAAAGCTTGTATTTATTTGATTCGAAATCAAAGATCTTGACTCTATTCTTAATTTAAGAAGTTCGTACAAATAAACCCTACCATCAAATCAAACTACAGATGAATTACTAAATAAAATATTTATATAAGCGTTAGTTTTCAAAATGAGAAAACAATTTCAAAATGTTCTCGAAACCTTTGAGTTTTAAAAACAAAAAAATGGAGTACAACCTACTTTAAAGCACTTTTATATTGATTTCAAAATCGTTAGGATTGTATCCTTCTTGCTTACGAAATCTATGAAACAAATGATTTGGAACAATGTATCAAAAGTCTTCACCGCTAATTTAAAACCCGCTTAAAAGGAAGCCTTTCTCAAATTTTCATAAAGGACTCCTTCCTAAATTTAGAACTTTGATAAGCGCCGATTTGATCCTTCAAAAGATCTCTTCCTCATTTATAAAATAAAGTTTCTCCATTTAAAAAGTCGTATGCAAACAACTCTTTCCAAAAGCTCCTATTCAAAACTCCAACTACGAAACAAATGCATTGGTGCATATGACTTGACAACGAGGACCCCTATTCTCTAGTGACACTAACCCCTAAATCTCGAGGACGAGATTCCTGTAAGGAGGGTGGACTGTAACAACCCGGATTTTTCTAGAAACCAAAAATACGAGCTTTCAAAAATTTTCTTGCAATTGAGTGAAACATGTAATTGCTAGGTCAAACACGAGTCCAACTCGCTAACAAGACATTGCATACATGTAGATGGTTTGTAGGTGATTGCTAGAGTTTTTGAGTTGTCCTATGTTTGAGTCTCATTTTTGTTGGAGAGCACAACCCATAGCAACCTCCTTGTGATCCTCGTGGGATTATTTTGAGTCTTCCATGAATCTCTCTCTATAATCCCGAACTCCACTAGAACCCGGACTTGCCATTTATATTTGTGCCAACCATTGGACCGGAGTCCCTAAACCCTAAGACCCCTAGTAGACCACCACGATGAGTAAGCATGTTGTTAATACATGCTGGTACGCACAGATAAGACCTAGGAGTAGGAGAACAAAGGAAAAGACCCTCTTCTCTAGTCGCCAGTAGAAATCATCTCGAGTCCCCTCTTGGAGCTCACATCTCAAGTGCCATCAATACCTCTCTCTTGAAATTCCTATTCTAACTCCATGCAGATTTCCCCCGAATTTCCCCCCAAATTCCCCCTTCGAGTCTTTCCGAATATCCCCTAAAAAATTCCCATCCGAACACTCGTGGAAATTTTGTTTTGAGTTCATATGAATCTCTCTAAAAGATTCCTTGAACACCGCCTTATATTTCATCTTGGAAATACTTCTCAAGACGTGATGAATTCTTCTCAAATCCAAATTCAGAACCAATTAAACATAAATTGGAAAATCTATTCCCTTCTCTCTTCTCTCCCCTCACGCCTTGGCCTGGCCCAGCACTCCCTCTCTTCCCCTTCTTTCTCTTTTCCTGCACCGGCCTAGCAAGTTGCAGGAGCCCAACTGAACCCCCCTCTCCTTGCCCTACTGGCCTACTCCCTTGGCCTTGGTGATGCTTCTCTCAGGCCCAAAGCGCGCCGCGACCCCGCTCCCACGCCGCCACCGCTCTCCCGCTGCGAGCTTGCATGCACGCAACGCCAAGCCCTATGCCCTCGGCTCACTCTGCACCCCCGCTCGATGCGCGCCGCATGGGCGGGGAGCGCGGACCCCATGAATCACCACCATTCGTGACCCCTGGCTGCCCTAGCCCATGAGCATAAATAGCCTGAGCCATCGCCGTCCCCTTCTTCCTTCGCTAGTGCACCGCCGCTCTCCACAACCATCGCCATGCCCACGCCGAGTCGCCACGGCCACGACCTCGCTCTCCACTAGAGCCATGCACCGTTGCTTCGAGCTCACCATGGGGCACTCAATGTGACGCACCGCACCGCCGATGCCAGGCTCCATCGTCCTCGCTACCGATGGCCCCTCGCCGGTCCACTCCACCGCTAGGACTGCTCTGCCGCATCAAGCGTCTCTTCGTCCACAAGCACCTCCAGCCGAGCTATGTCCCCCACACCCTATCAAGCCTCTCCTTTGGCCACCAATGATAGCCGTAGCCGCTCCATCGACCATCACCGGCCACCGGCTCTCCTCCACCATGATGCCGAGCCAAGAACTGGTGACCATGGCCACCATGTTCAGCTGCAGTAGCACCAACCGCGAGCTCCATCCTCAGCTGCCGCGGTCACCACCTCGCTAAGCACCTCTTCATCCCCATCGGGAGGCACGCCCCTGCTCATGCTCCAAGCCTCCGAACAGCAGCAGCATCCCTTCCTCGCTATGCACCACCGACCACTTCGCTGATGGACCATAGCATCTTCTCAGTGTCGACCGTCGTCATCTTCTATGATCGGCCTTTGAGCTGTGTAACTCTATGTGCAGGGAAGAAGCCGGCCCCTTATGACATCTTTCGCGAACCATGGCTGAGCTCCGTCCAATAGCCACCACCTCTTCGGCAATCTATATCCTTCCCACTTTTGTGAACATGTGTCTATCTTTCATTCGCACATGACCATCATCTATGTATCATCTATCTATCCGTGATTAGTAAATGCCTGTGCCGACCATCACCGCCGGTCTACTCCTTTGTTTCCATTTCCCTTCATGACGATCTATCTATTATGCATGTCTATCTCTTGTACCTCGAATTATTTTCCCAAGTGCTTCGATTAGGTGCTACATCTTCATCGCGTGATCACCCAGATGAGCCGAAGCCATTGGACGACCATAGGTGCGACCAACTACAAGCTCCGCCAAGATCATGATGCCAAGGAACGTAGGTCACGTCCTTCCACTTCGACAAACCTTGGTGAGCCACCACCGTGCCCCTCTTTCCAACCCTGACTTTGCTTACCGGCCATGGCGTTCCAACCATCTAATGCATAGACTGAGGCCGGTGTGGTTGCCGACTACCATTGAAGCATTCTCTAAAGCCATGCCTCGTCCACCATGAACCATGCCCGAATGAGTCAAGCCTTGTTCACCATCTCTGATGTTGTGATGGAGCTCTACCGCTCCTAGACACGCCCGCACTCACTAGCACAAGACCAAACTTAGCCAAATGGATCCACGGCGTAGGAGATGCCAGAAAGGACTTATCGCCTGTAAAACCTGTTATGGCCAGGCCATGCCACGGCGAAGAGTTACCATGACCTCATCGTGAGCCCCGAAGCCGTAATTGGACCACGTGGTATTGATCGCCGCATCATGGACTGCAGGATTCCCTGTTTGGTTGCCCTAATGGTTCTGTGGAACCCTATGCCCGTGTTTCACCACTATTCCGGCTACCTCAAGTCACGAGAACATGCCATCAAGATCTACCGGGACCCACACTAAAGGCCTTTTGAAGTAGTCACATTGCACAACTCACGGACAAAGCCCTGGTATACACCGCATGACCTAGCACCGTGCCGTCATTGTATTGAGTCCATTCCCGACATTCCGGCTACCTCGTTAAACGAGGGCGAGCCATTGAGAAACCGTGTGATCCCTAGCATCGTACTGATGACAAGTGGAGTCTTTCTGATGTCCCGATCACCTTGCCTTGCAAGTGCGTGCCATTGAGGAGATGTCATGACCCCGTCCACTGCGAGCCGTACCCTCTGGACCATGAACCCTAGTCGTATGTCTTATCGAGACCATGGAAAGCCCCATCTCGCATCTTTCCATATACACATATCTACCTTATTGGGCCCTATTCTTACGACCTATCTATCCATGAGTGTCTTACAGGATCTATCCATCACCCAGCTATGGAATGTGCTTCTCCACCATTTTTGTCGGGTTGTTTGGTCGTGTCTTATCGCTGTGTTGTTGCCTATGTGCCGAGCTTTCGAGCCGGCTGAGGGATCGTACCTCATTTGAACGTTACGATTACGGGATTTGTCTCGCCATGGCCATGATGCCAAGTGTAACTCAACCCCTCGCTCTTTAGTTGACTTCATAATACTATGAGTGTTAACTCCTACTTTCGGCCCTAGGACATGGTCATGATGGATTCGATATATGGATGCGGATATCACCCGCTCACATCGAGCCTTTCACGACCTAGCCTATGGGAGATGACCTGGGAGATAACAATCATGGAATGATGGATGCCAACACATGTTGGTATAGCTTGTGGCCGCGAGTCTGCCTCGCCATGACCATGGAGCTATGCCTCTCTCTTTGATTTGCTTCTTCGTGCCCAAGCCCTTGTGTGTTTGTACCTCGTTCAACCATCGCGTTTCATTGATTCTCACGGTGACAACCACACCGTTATGAATTAGAGAGATGACTTAGTGTTAGTGCACCCAGGTCGGGTACCCTATGGGTGGTTTGCGCACTTGTATTCTTTAGTGAGTCGCTCCTTCTGATGCCCTGTCTTCTGTCATGGCGTGTGTGCTAGAAGAAGTAGACCTCCATTCTCTGCTGTTATTGCCCTATTAGCCCACTCTATTCGATCCCGCCTTGTCCATGGTGATTGGATCAAAGACCGGACTATCTCTTTTAGTTAGCGAAGCAATGGTCTATGTCGTACCTTGGACCCATGCGTGTCAACCCGATTGGCCATCTAAAACCATCTTTTCTGAAGATGTGTCTGAGAACATGACATGGATGTGCCTACTAACGCCCACTTCTTTTATTTTGCTGAGCAACTCTCTTCTCGGCTCCTGATGTTATTATGTCGTGTGGATTGAGAGGACCCGTTGCTGTCCAATCTCTTTGCGCTATCGCTTTCTACCATAGCAGATGAGCCAAAGTACATTGGAGCCAAGTCACAATAGTGTTATTTGTTCTTGTCTGCTTCTTGTATCCAATGGTGACTTGTGGGATAAGACTATAAGAGCTAAACCCCATCATTCTTCCTTCATTGGGCCTGTCCCTCGATTCCTGTCCTTTCCATGACGCCCGGATCGAAGGTCGTGAGCCATGGTGTTGCTATTGATAAGCTTTGGCTTAAACCATCTATCCTAAAGCCATACTGGCTTGGCCATGACTTAAGCTTGTGCTTAGCAAACCACCACTTGTGGTTCTTTGGCTCGAGGAAATTGGACAACCGCTGAGAGGGCTAAGCCGTGTATCTCTTATTTTCGCGCTGGTGTTATTGGATTTTCTTACGTCTCATCATCTTTTTGAGTGTTGAGTGCTCTCTTGCCTTGCATGTCGCTTTGCAGAGTAGCTGACAATCGGACCAAGAGAACATGGACGATGACAAGGACTATGGAATGGAGTCAACGCAGGAGGAGGTGACCCCGCTAATGGAACACCAACGAATGGAGAATTGTATCACTACTACCTCTACATCGCAGGTGTCATGGCAGCACCCTCTTTTAGAGAATCCTATTAGACATTGCATAATATCTAGAACTGCTGGCGCTTTATATTTAATCATTTGCTAGTATATTGATGCATGCTACTACCTGAGCCATTATCACCCTAATGCAACCTACTCTACCATGTCACCCTGCTTTACACATTCGCTCACTTATATATGCTTACTTGCCTGCTTGCTTGCATATTACACCGCTATACTTATTATTAACTCCACTTTGCATTATATCGGGGATGTGATGCTGGTGGTGAACCCCTGGGAATGGTTTGGCTTGGGAAGCCAGACTCGGTGGTGTATGAGCGTGCAGCATGTGTGCCTTGGGTGCATGGAGAGTGGGGGTTGCGTCGACCGAGCTAGAATAACGATGAGCCTGGGGCAAGTCTTGCCATGTAGTGCTACCTGGGCACATGGATATGGAATACCTGTGGCGGGTAAATGGTAAATGGGGGTGGCCTTGGGTGTGAACCTATGATGGGAGGAGCCCAGGGTGGAGATGCTGTGGTGGCACGTAAAATGGAAACCCTGATGAAGACATTCTAGCTTGGTCAATCCCTAAGGACTTACTAGTACTCAGGCTCACCGGGAATCCTTTTCATCCCACTCGCCCTATATGGTGCAGAATGGTCAGACTACTTGGTAGAGTGATGCCACTACTGCTAGGCGAACGTGTGCAAGGAGGTATGGGGCATGTGGTTTCCCCCCCCCCCCACACCCTTCCGAGACTTTAGGAGGCCTTGTGGACCTGGCTCTTGACATCCGGAGGGCCCTGGCTCTATCTATGACTCATAGTATCAGCCATCCCAGACTAGACTTGGGATGTTCCAGGGCTGAGAGGTGGGGTGGCATCGTTCTAGGCTAGCAAGCGACTAGAATTCTACCTAGGAGATTCTAGACTCCGAGGATGGCTAATCTTGTGGGTATGTAAAACCTCTACAGAGTGTATGGTTGATCGATCGATACGTATGCCGACTTGTCAGCTATGGACCTTTCCTGGGTTTCGCTTAAACTAGATAGGAGATGAGTCCTTCTTTCCTCCCTCCAGGGTTTGGGGTATTACCCAGTCATGAGCCTTGGGGCTGTGGGCCATTGAGACAAGTGCCGAGAGGGAGTCAGCCTATCGACCAGAGTGTGTAAGATGAGATGTGGTGATGGTGGATATGGATGGGCTAGTGGATGGATATGGATGGATGTGGGTGTGGGTAGATGGGAATGTGTCAAAACTAGATATCTTTAATATATTATAGTTTATTTACTTCTCATGCGCTAAGGATGCAAACCATAGCTAAATATTAGGATTGCCAGATCCCTTGTTTTAGTTTTATCTTTTCCACTAAAGCTCATCGGTGCTGACCATGGCCTACACACATCTGGCGATGTGCAGATTTCTTGCTTCTCAGAGGTGTTGACTTTAAAAGGATTAGGAGGTCTCATGCCTATGCTCAAGTTTGGTTCGAAGATGGAATCTATGCTGCACTACGCCAACTCTAATGATGCCCATGAAGGAGGAGCCTTCACTCGATAGACTTCTGCTAGATTAACTCTGTAATAGGTGTGTTCCTCAGTAATGTAATACCTTTTATCTTGTAATCTTATGATGTATGATAGTGATATCGACTGATATATGATAATATGATGGAATCAACTAATGGTTTCATCATATTATAATTCATTCTGTGGATTTTCCCTTCATGGAAAATTGAGGATGTTTCAATGGTCATCACCACCATCATGATCTTCATCCATTTGCTCCACCACTTGGAATGTGTACTAACCTATCTCATGTTCACTTAGAGCAAAGGTTAGCATATATGGTTTCATCAATTCACCAAAACCAAACTAGAGCTTTCAATGTACTTTGTGGGATATGTGGAGTGTCTATCATATCTCCTTGAGTGGTTGAGAAATGGAATGGCTCTGAAACAAAGTCATCTCTTCCCACTTTCACATCTTAGTAACTTGGAGTTTTTGTAATCTTTTGAAATAAAGCATAGTTCACATCTACTCCTTGAATGGTACTCTCGAATCGCTCAATAGTGTTTGGTTCCTCACCAAGGCATGTTTTCAGCCGACGAATTCAGCCCTGCCAGAAAAGGATTCACCCTGGCTTCGAGTACCAAGGAGGCGCTGATCCGACGAGGACTAGGAAGGAGCCGCTCGACAAGATGGAAATCAAGGCCAGGATTGGAGAGCTGTTCAACCTGGCTGATCCCAATTATGTTGCACTGAGCGCCATCGAACATGCCTTCAAGCTGGCTCGACCTCCCCCAAAGGTAAATGACGCCTCCTTTTAACTGTAGAGTCTTGTTGTATCAAGAAAATAACTATCTTTTCCTTCATTTTGTGTCTCAGTGTAATGGCCGTGACCGGGCAGGAGTGTTCATGTCGCCTCCCCCTGGTGTAGAATGGCCACAAGCTACCGGGCCAGCCGCCCAGACCAGCGCTAGGACCGACGACGTTCACTGGGCGGTACTCGAGATCGTAGAGGACGCCTCGACCAGAGCCGCTGGCAAGCGTCCAGCTGCCAGCAAACGTCGTCAGGCCATCTTCCCCCTGTCGGATGACGAAGCAGAGGATGCGGACATCTTCCGGCTCGTCCCCCGAAAGAGGAGAAGGCAGATGGGACCGACGGAGCAGGGTGGCTCCTCTGGGCCAGCAGTGGTCACAGCACCGACCACTGCAGCACAGAGGATAGACGAAGGGAACATGCCGCATCATACTCCGACGCCCGTACCGGAGGAAGAACAAGTCCCGGTGGAAACTGCCGAGCAAGCGGAGCAGGGGCGGTCGAGGAGACATTCCTTCGCCACATCCTTCCGCAAGTCAAAACTATAAGTATCTATATTTTTGATGCAAGCTTTGCATTTTGCATTGGATGCTATTATCTTTTGAATTTGTCTCTGAATGCATTAGATCGGCGTCCACCGAAAGCCCCGACCAGCTAGCTGGGTGCGGAACGTCCTCACCAACAACGGCGGGACAAACTGCTCAGCAACTAGCCGTGGAGGAGCCCATGGCAGGGACTCTGCCTAGGACTCAGCAGGCGGACGACCAGGCGCCAGTCCCTGAGCAGCTGGTCAACAAGACAACCGAGCAGAATACAAGTGCTCCAAGCACGAACCTTGATGAGACGGATACCACGGCGCCAAGGGAGCTAGATCCACCCGAGGGGCAGCAGCCAGAAGATGCCCGGAACATGGCTGCCAACGCGGCGGCTCGTGGGAAAGCCCTGGTAGTCGTGGAGTCTGCGAACTCCAGACCAGTGCCGCCTCCCGAACAGGAGGCTGAAGAGGATGAAGTGGAAGAAATCCTGGGCCATCCCCAAGATAGGCGACAACATGTATATGTGTCGCGCTATCGGAACGATGAATGGGTCATGCACGAGGAAATCCCAGAGGTCGAAGAGACCTTAAGAGTCGAACGAGCGGCCAAACGCATGGTGACAGAAGTATAGGTATATTTGGCTTTGGTCCTTGACCCTGTTGTGTAGTCGAACTATCTGACGTAGCTTGTCTGTATGCAGGACTTGATGAAAACTGCAAGATACCAAAAAAGGTGCTTCGACCAGATAGAAGGAATCACGACGACCAATAAGGAGCTGACGGCTAAAGTGGAACGCCTACGGCGCCAACTTGAAGCCGCCGACCAGGAGAGGACAGACCAAGAAGCAAAGAACCAAAACCTGGTCGGCCAGCTCATAAACATAGAGCGGGAGAAAACATGTAAGTTTTCACCGTAACATAGCAAGTGCAGGACTTTGTGTTATTTTGTTATTGGCAATAATAGCTGTAATGCAGGTTTAGAAGCTGAAGTGACCCGCCTCTAGGGGGAGAATAGCCGTGCACTTGCAGAATGTGGTCGCCTAAAGGAGGACAATGAGAAACTGGCATGCCGCCAGTCGGAACTCCAAGACCATACTAACAGAATGAAAGACGACCTAAAAAGTAAGCACTCCAGACCACCGTTCTCATTCGATTGCCCACATTGCCTTGTCGTGTCATCAAGTTTTATGACCTATACTGTTTGTAGTTTTGAAAGTCAATGCCAAGAGGCACTTGGAGGCTGTGATCAAGGAGCGTGATGACTGGAAAGCGCAATGCCTTAAGGCCACCGAGGAATGGGACACGTGGAACAAGCGGTGCCAAGAAATGGCAACTGGCATTGTGCCCGTCCTCGACCTTATTGACCCGGCGCTCACAGAGGAAGAGCTAAGGATGCCTCAGCTCGGACTGGTCGAGAGATGCAAGCAAGCATGGGGATGGTTCCAAGACTTCGTGAAGGAGGCGGGTGAGTACACGGGTGCCCATGTGCTAAGCATGGTGCGTGCTCACTACCCCCTGATCAATCTCAGACGCTTGGAAGCTGGGTACCCGAAGGAGATAGACCCAGATAAGGCCAAAGAGCTTCGGACGGCCCAGCTGGACTTGTCGTCAAAGATAATTGGCGATATTAACCTATGCGGAGGTGGGACAACACCTGTGTAGGGTATGCCATCGACAAGCCAGCTAGAAATGCCATCAGCTGCAAGCCAACCAACGAAGCCTGCGGTCTCGACCAGCCAGGCACCGGCGGGGCCATCCCCTTCAGCTTGACTAGCTCAAAAGTCCCCGAGACTTGAGTAGGGTATCAGAGGCGGCGAGCAGTAAATGCCATGTGCCCCGACCAGCCAATGTAATAGGCTTAGAGCTGTAGAAGGAGGATATAGTTGTGTTATTGTAAACTTGAGCCTTTTCAGGCAAGCTTGTAATAACGTAACTGTATATTATTATAAGCTTGTTTGTTTTATACAAAACGCACTTTAAGCTTGAAATTTTTTGTTGGTGTAACTAAGTGGGAACGTGTTAACGTTCTGTTTAGTTGTACCGTTTTGCTCGACACGTCATCCTGAAAAGTTTGTGCGGCCCTAGTCTGGCATGTGGTCGGAGTATGAGGTACTATGACCTGTGCACACGTGGACGCAGACAAGTCAGACTAGGGGGGACCTGCCGATCACCCGCAACGTAGAGAGCGGATCCCGTGCACGTGTTGGGAGGAACCAGAGACAGGGCCTGCTCCGAAAACCGTAGAAGGAGTGGTGGTCGGCTTGTACTGGCTTAAGTTAGAATAACCATAAAATTTGGAGTGACACATTAGAGTGGTCAGAAAAATCATAGTTGCTTTAGTAAAGTAAATCAAAAATACAAGTAGAGTACATATCTTAGTAGTTAAGCATAGAAGCGTCTAAGCTTGTCGATGTGCCATGAGTTCGGTACGTCCATGCCGTCTAGATGAGCTAACCTGTAAGACGTTGGACGTGTGACTTCCTTGATCATGAAGGGTCCCTCCCATGGGGTTGCGAGTTTGTGGACACCAGCCTGGTTCATCTTCCACTTTAGGATTAAGTCCCCGACCACGAAGAAAACGCTCTTTAACGTTCTTGTTGTAGTACCTGCGCAAAACAGCAAGGTATTTGGCTGTGCGTACGCAGGAATCAAGCCTTTTTTCTTCTGCGCTATTGACTTCTAGCTCCCGTACTTCGTTGACCTTGCCTTCGTCGAAGTTCTCTACCCGTGCTGATCTGAAAGCTATATCTGGTGGGAGGACTGCCTCAGCGCCGTAAACCATAAAGTATGGTGAGACGCCGGTGTTACGACTGGGCTGAGTTCGGAGGCCCCAGACAACGGCTGGTAACTCCTTGAGCCATCTTCCAGGAGCTTTATCGTTTTCTCTGTACATCCTCTTCTTCAATGCGTCCAAGATCATGCCATTTGCCCGCTCGACTTGTCCATTAGCTCTAGGATGCGCCACCGAGACGTATTTTACAACTATGCTCCTTTCATCGTAGAAGTCCCAAAAAGCATTCCCGGTGAACTGAGTACCAAGATCAGTAATGATGCTGTTGGGCACGCCGAAACGGTGGATGACCTGGTCGAGGAATGTGACAGCTTTCTCTGAGGATGCCTGTACCAGAGGCATGTACTCTATCCACTTAGAAAACTTATCAATTAGCACGAAGACGCATGTAAATTTTCTAGGAGCTGGTTTGAAAGGCCCGATCATGTCCAGTCCCCAGCATGCGAAGGGCCAAGAGGCTGGAATCGTCTGGATCTCATGTGCTGGTACATGGATTCTCTTGGAGAAGAACTGACAACCCTCACAGCGGTGGACTAGCTTCTCTGCGTCGGCCACTGCTGACGGCCAATAGAAACCTGCTCGGAAAGCCTTACTGACAAGTGTTCGTGAGGCCGCGTGGTTGCCACAGGAGCCAGAGTGGATTTGGTCTAGGAGATGCTCACCTTTCTCCTGGGTTATACACTTCATCAAGATTTCCTCCTTAGCGTTTTTGCGCCATAACTTGCCATCGATGAGCAGATATTGCTTACTACGACGCATCAGGCGCTCATTTTCTGTTCGATCGACATAACCGCTACCATCTGTCAAGTACTTGATGAAAGGCGTTCTCCAGTCCAGCTCATGAGTGGTCGGAAGCGGCTCGGTTGTGCTCGGCGCCAGAACCGTAGCCACTAATTGCTGGTCTGAAACTTTGTCGGTCGTTGAACCTTTGTCTTCAATGGAAGGCGTGAGCAGGTCTTGGACGAATACGCCATATGGGATTTTGGCTCGGGATGATCCTAACTTTGACAACGCATCCGCTGCCTGGTTCTTGTCCCGGACCATGTGTATGTACTCGATGCCATAGAACCTGCCTTCCAGCTTTCTTATCGACTTGCAATATGCGTCCATCTTTTCACTGGTCGTGTCCCAGTCCTTGTTGAGTTGGTTGATGACCAGAGCCGAATCTCCGTAGACATAGAGACGTTTAACTCCAAGCTCAACCGCAATGCGTAGACCATGCAGGCATGCTTCATACTCGGCGGCATTATTAGATGCTGGGAAATAAATCCTGAAGACGTACCAGAGCTGCTCCTTGGATGGTGATACGAAAAGAACTCCTGCTCCCGCACCGTCAATGTTAAGAGAACCGTCGAAGTACATCGTCCAATATTCGTCGGATCTCGGAGAGACAGGCGTGCTTAAGTCTGTCCACTCGATGATGAAATCGACGAGTGCCTGAGACTTGATTGTAGTACGGCTTGCAAATTCCAAGGAAAGGGAGCATAGCTCCATTGCCCATTTGACGATGCGCCCATTCGCATCCTTATTGCGAATGATGTCCCCCAAAGGATACTCAGTTATGACCACCACACGATATCCGTCGAAGTAATGTCTCAACTTTCGGGATGTTATCAGTATGGCGTAGAGCAGTTTCTGAATCTGTGGGTACCTGGTCTTGGATTCGTTGAGTACCTCACTAATGAAATAAATTGGCCGCTGTACCTTGTAGGCATGGCCCGGCTCGTCGCGCTCGACCACCAGTGTAGTGGAAACCACCCGATCGGTTGCCGCAATGTAAAGTAGGAGGGTTTCGTCTTCTCTGGGAGCGGTAAGTACCGGAGGTGACGTGAGGTATTGTTTCAGCTGCGTGAAGGCAGCGTCTGCTTGCTCCGACCACTCAAACTTCTCGGACGCTTTGAGCAGTTTGAAGAACGGTAGTCCTTTTTCTCCTAATCTTGATATGAAACGGCTTAGAGCAGCCATGCAGCCAGTGAGCTTCTGAACATCCTTCACCTTTTTTAGGGGCTTCATGTCTAAGACAGCTTTGACTTTCTCCGGGTTAGGGCGTATGCCGTCGTAACTGACGACGTTGCCGAGCAATATGCCAGAAGGGACACCAAAGATACACTTCTTTGGGTTTAATTTCCATTGGAACGTATTAAGGGCTGCGAAGGTGCGTTCTAGATTGTCAACAAGGGTATGTGCTTCCTTGGTTTTGACAACTACATCATCGACGTAAGCCTCGACGAGGCCGTCTTTTATCTCGTCGTTGAGGCAGGCCTGTATAGCGTGTTGGTAGGTAGCACCGGCGTTTTTGAGCCTGAACGACATAGTCGTGTAGCAGTAGGCACCGAAAGGCGTGATGAAAGATGTCTTGATCTGGTCGTCCTTTTTGAGAGCGATCTGGTGATAACCAGAGTAGCAATCGAGAAAGGAAAGCAGCTCGCAACCGGCGGTTGAATCTACGACCTCGTCTATGCGAGGTAAACCAAAGGGGTCCTTAGGGCAGTGTTTGTTGAGATCAGTGTAAACAACGCACATTCTCCATTCATTATTCTTTTTGCGTACAAGAACCAGGTTGGCTAACCATTCCGGATGATACACTTCTTTGATAAATCCGGCTGCCAAAAGCCGTGTAACTTCTACCCTAATCGCCTCCTTTTTGTCGCGAGCGAACCGTCGTAACTTCTGCTTGATTGGTCTGGCTTTGCTGTTGACATTTAAGGAGTGCTCAATCAAGTCCCGAGGTACACCGGGCATGTCGGAAGGTTTCCATGCAAACACATCCACGTTGCCCCTCAAGAACCTGACGAGCGTGTCTTCCTATTTAGGATCCAGGTCGGCCCCGATGAGGGCCGTTTTGCTGGGATCGCCCTCGACCAGCTGGATCATCTTGTGCTCCTTGGATCTGATGTTCTTGCATGGAGCCTCGAGCTCTGGGATCTCCAGGTGGTCGGCCGGGGTCTTCTTAGCGTCGAGCATGGTCTCGGCCATGCGAATAGAGAGGTCGTGGGCCTCTGCTATTTTGAAGCTGTCGTCCTCGCAGGTATAAGCTGCGTATACGTTGCCCCTGAGGGTTAAAACTCCTTTCTCAGTAGGCATCTTGAGCACCAGATACCTGTAATGAGGTATGGCCATGAACTTGGTGAGCGACGGTCGACCAAGAATAGCATGGTAGGTGCCGTCGAAATCAGCAACCACGAAGTTGACGTAGTCGGTGCGGAAGTGATCCAAAGTCCCAAACTGCACAGGTAGCGTGATCTGCCCGAGAGGTGTGGAGCTCTGTCCAAGGAGAACGCCCTAGAACTGTGCCTCGTACGGCTTCAGGTCTGCCTGGGCTATTTTCAGAGCGGGCAGGCTGTTCTTGAACAGTATATCAATGGAGCTGCCACCGTCGATTAGTACCCTATCGAATTGGACCTTGTTGATACAAGGATCGAGGACCAGGGGAAAATGCCCTGGCTCGGGTATGGCGGCCCATTGGTCCTTCCTGCTAAAGCAGATTTCACGGTGAGACCACGGAGGAAGCCGCGGATCGGTGAGAAGGTTGTCGGTCTTTGCCATGTTCAAGCAAGCGCGGGCGAGCAGCTTGCGTTCTCGTTTGGTCTCAATGGACACCTTGCCGCCGATGATGGTGTGCACGCAATCAGTCGGCTTGACGTATTTATGACGAGGATCTGCATCGTCGTCATCGTTGTCCTTGTTGCGCTGTTCCCCCGCGTCGTTAGGCTTGTTGGACGTATCCGGAGCCTGTTGACGCGTGTAGATAGTCTTGAGGACGCGGCAATTCTCCATGGTGTGGTTCGACTTGGGATGGAGCTGGCAGGGTCCCTTCAATGCTTTGGCATAGTCGTCCTCGTAGTTTTGACGTTCGCTGCCCTTTTTCACAGTATTGACCTCGCCGTTGTCTTCCCGGGCGCGCTTGCTCCTGTAATCGTCCCGGCGGTTGCGCCGCTGATTACGTTGATCACGGTGGTCGCGGGAGTCGTTGCGCTGGTTGCGGCGGTCAAAATTGTCGTTCCGACCACGATTGCCACGGTAATCGTCGTGGTGTGGGGGGTGGTCGGAGCGTGGAACCCTTGCTGCTTCTTCAACGATTATCTTTTTAGCGTCGTCAGCGTCCGCATATTTCTTAGCGGTGGCCAAAAGCGCTGTGACCGATTTGGGTCTCTTCCAGAGGAGCTTGTCTCTTAGGGCGTCGTGGAAGCGGAGGCCAGTGACAAAAGCCTCGATTGCTTCGTTGTCGGATATTGATGGGACCTTGATGCGCATCTCCGAGAAACGCCGAACATACTCACGCAGTGGTTCATCTTTTCGATCTCGGATCTGTTGCAGATCGTACTTGTTGCCGGGTTGTTCACAAGTAGCGATGAAGTTGTTGATGAAGGCCTGCCTGAGCTCCTGCCAAGAGTCAAAATAGTTCACTGGCAAGCTAACCAGCCATTGGTGACCTGCATGACCAACAGTGACTGGGAAGTAGTTAGACATGACGTGCTCGTCAGCCATGGCTGAGCGGCACGCGGTTTCGTAGAGCATGATCCATAATTTGGGGTTTTCCTTGCCGTCGTACTTCTGAAGCTTCTCGAGCTTGAAATTCTTGGGCCATATGACTTGGCGCAGGTGTGGAGTGAACTGCTTCAGACCCGGCGGACCGTGGGCGGTGTCATACTCCATACGGCGATAGCTTTCATGGGATGCACGATCGTCGGCTCTCTGGTTGATGCGAGCACGCAGATCACGTCCCCCGAGGTAATGGCGGAGATCGTTATTGCCATCGCGGCGATCTCGATTGCCATCTGGATTAGCCCTGCGACCGTGGTTATCACGGCGATTGTCGCGGTTATCTCAGCGGTTGTCGCCTCGAACGTCGTGGCGGTTATCCTCCCGGCGGCGGTTGTCGTCCCGACCACCATCGTGACCACCGTTTCCGCCTTGACGGTTGTCTGATGGGTCGTTATTGCTCGAGCCATGTTGGTTGAGTGGCTGTGAACGACTTGAGTATTGGCGGCTGTGGCTTGATTCGACAGAAACGGATGGAGCTCGGGCTTGGTTCATCTCTATGGTCTGAGCCATAGCAGCCGTCAGATAAGCTTGTATGTCATCACGGATTACTTGAGTCTCGGGAGTGTTGGGCAGCCGCTGCATTGTCACCATGGCGACGGCTACGTTGGCGCTTGGGGTCTTGAAGACTTGTTTGTCCCCCACCCTGTCGAAAGCATTGTTGAGGTCACGTGGTCGGAGCCTTATGTGTTGTGCCTCCTGGTCTACTTCAGCTTCGATTTGCCGGCGATTAAACCGGTCAATATTGCGTGCTTCGTGTGCAGTCTTTTCTTGTTCTGTTTCGCCAACTGCTGGCGGCTCATCGTTGCTGACAACATGGATCAAATCCCCTCGTCTTGGCGGGAAAGACGGAAATTGGGGGAAAACCGGGGCGTGGTCTGGTAGATCCAGATCGTATTTGACGCCTTCATCTTCATAACGCTGAAGCTCGGTGTGGATAGATGCGTTGGATGCGATGTCGAATGAGGAGCTGGAGTCACCCTCTCAGACTGTGTGGATGGATCCTTCTCGATAATCTTCAATTCGGACCATGTTGATGATGTTGCATGGCTTCGGCTGAGATCGGTGTATAGGACATAGATCCGAGCGGCGTCGCAGGTTGTACGCGTAGCTGGAGGCAGCGTTTTGCAGGCCATAGGGCTAGACCTGGTGGTTCTCCGTCGGGGCTTTGTACTCGCAGAGTCAGAGATCCGTCGCGATGTCTGGCCGGCGATGAGCGAAACGCCCCTCAGGAGTTGATACGACCACAAGATCTGTTCCAAGTCGCACAGGATGACTGGTCCGAGCTGGTCGGATAGATCTGTTGTGGAGAGCTGTTACTTGCTCGTTAGGTTGGATTTGAATCGTACTTACCAGAGCTAGGGTTTCAGCGAGTTGGATGCCGACCCGATCGACGGAGTCGAGCAGGTCGGTGTTGTCGATCTGCTTCCCTCTGTAGCGGGGTAGCGGATGACGTGTTATTGGCGTGGCTGTAGGCGTGGTCGGAGCCAGATGTCCCGTGGTCGGAGCCAGGTCCATCGTGGTCGGAGCCGTGTTCACCGTGGTCGGAGCCGTGTTCACCGTGGTTGGAGCCGTGTTCACCGTGGTCGGAGCCGTAGCCGATGCAGGTGAAGTAGTCGTCGGCGCAGGCTGAAACCATGCCTCCTCCACGGTCATGACGATGGAGTCGTCGGAGCTGGTGGTCTAGGTGATCTGGCCGACGGTGAACGTGTGGCCGTTGGGCGTAGCCATGGAGCCGGAGATGATGACCATCTTGTTTGCTTGGAGAGCAGTACGCACACCCCCTACCTGGCGCGCCACTGTCGACGAAATATGGTCGGCAGTCTACCTAGGGGTATGCCCAAGGTAGTAGATTATCGGTAGACAGATGCGCAAGTCCCAAACAAGACGGTGACGCGAGACAGACATGAGGTTTTATACAGGTTCGGCCGCCAAGAAGGCGTAATACCTACGTCCTGCGTCTGATTTGTATTGCTGTATGTCAATAAGAGATATCTTTTAGAGGGGTCCCCTGCCCGCCTTATATAGTCCGGGGGGCAGGGTTACAGATCTGGAAACTAATCCTAGTTAGTTACAACTGCCATATGTGGCCGGATAAGGATTCCTATTCTAATCGACCAGGATCCTGCTTGGTCGCCAAATCCGTCTTGATTCCTTGTGCGGGACTCCGACCAGGTTAACTGGGCCGCACGTCATCTTTCGGGTGGACTGAACCCATCGATCCGGGCCAGCCCAAGCTTAGCCGTAAGGGTATAGGGGTTAATACCCCCACACTCACCAAGGCATATCATAGCATTGCCTTCTTTTTCTTCCTACTTGTAAGAAGCTTATGTGGAGCTCAGGTAGGGAAAAGTATGAGGACATACTTGCATTGCATATTTTGCTAAGTCAAATAATGGATCCATGGAGAAAGATGTCATACAATCAAATCAAGATGTGCATGTGTGTAGTTATATGGTGGATAGATGAATAAACAAATTTTATTATGCTCCTTGAAACATATTTCTCTATTATTGGAACGTGGAAAGTTTTGGTGAGATCATGGGCTATCTTTATTCTCATCTCTTTTTTTCTTTTCTTTTTCTGATCATCTTCTTCTTCTTCTTTTTTCTTTTCTTTCTTTTCTTTCTTCTTTTTTTTTGTTTTTCTCTCTTTTTTGATAACCCTATGTCCCTTTTTGCAGCAAAACTTTTGAGTGAAATATTTAACAAGGTGTATTTATTTTGGTGGAACCTAACAAATATATTTTTGTTCACTCCCAGTGTAGGAGTAGAATATTTTTGGGTGGATCTAAGTGGAATGCATGTTTTTGTGCCTACTCCTAGTGTAGGAGTAGTGCAAATATTTGGTGGCATGTGCGTGATCTTGATTTTAAAAGCATGATAACTTTCTCAACACGGGTCAACAAAGTTTGACAAAGCTCAACACAAAAACAAGTAGCATATGTAGAAGGTTTTCATCATGATATTTGGCCTTGATAGTAATTTTTCTTACCATTGAGGAGTATGTGTGAAACTATGGATTTTGACATTTTTTATCAAAAAGAAAATTCTCCAAGTACTTTGAAAAGAAAAGGTTGGATTTCCATGTCAAGCCATATCTCACTTCACAATAACTTAGTCAATATGTTTTTCCTATATGATATTTTTCCCACAAGCACTAAGTGTATGTAAGGAATAAAGATTATGCAGGCCAATCTCAAAGAGCTATATTCATGTTCACTTTCAAATTTGACTCTAAGTGTGAAACTTGGTTCTTTTTAATTTGCATGTTTAAACGAGTGTAGAACTGGGAGTTTGCATATGAATAGGTGAAATAGGATCTGAGTTGCATGCTAGCCCCATCACCAGTTCATTATGTGGTTCGATGCTTTTGTTTCATATTTTAAGTTTGATTATCATGTATGGCATTTTCAAACACAATAGGAACTAAGCATGGGTGAGAAGGAGTGCAAACCAGAGTACTCGAGAAAAAATGGTAGGGTCGGATCCCCCACACTTTGACTTTTATGTCATTCGACACTAAAAGCCAAGTGTGAATGTTAGATCATCTCCTTAGTGTGTATTGCAGCACCCATGTTCCTAGACATCGTTCATCCTTCATTTCTGTAATTGTTAATGACAAAGAATACCCGAAGGGAACTTGTCTAGCACCTATTTTTTCTTTTTTTGTGAGAGAAATGGAGGTTATAGCTTTATTCTTAAAAGACAAGACTAAACTAAGTTTATTATGCAGAACAAATATATATTTATTATATATATATTATTGAAAAGTTCTAGTAACTGAAAAGAAACAAAGTAGCATGGTTCTTTTTTTAATTTATCATTATATAATTTTTTGAGTGACTTTATCATAGTGAGCAAGCCATAATGGTGAAAAAAAGTAGAGGCAACCAAGACAAAATCAATAAGTGTGTCGACGGCAAAAAGTGATGGGTTGATTCTTGCTGCCGACATGCGAAGCAAGCCGAGAGAAACCACGCGGAGCAGATCCCGAGCTCTCCTTAGACTTAAGAGAACACCGGACTGGATGGTCGTGAACTAGTGCGTGCTAGTCAATTTGACCCTATAATTGACAAGGTGACAAGATTGATCAGTAATTTAAGGTGGAACATGCCGGTGTTTGTCTAGATAGTTCCAAATGTGTGGCTAAGTAGCCGATGAGATAAGACTATCGACTAGAGAGTCGATATCCAGCATGTTTATGATGCATGATAAGCAAAAACGAGCATATCAGCAATTGTCAGTTATTCAATTGTATAGATCTAAATAGCCGATGATCATGAAAACATGCAAAAGGTGTAAAAAGTAGATGTGGAAGCATTAAATGAGAAACATACTAGCTTTTAACCAAGACAAAAACAAGTAAAAGCAAGTAAATAGCCAATATATTCTTAATGTGCGGGCTATCGGCTAAAACAGCCGATTTTGATGAAAGTAAACTCGTAACATGCAAACACTCAACCATTAAACGTGGATAAGTTCATCGCTCATCAGATCTAATCTACTATCTCTAACAGTGGGGTTCGAGCTAGACCGATGCAACCATGCTAAAGATAACATGTTAAACCTTCAAAGAATATGAATATATACACGCTCAATAGAATCGTGAAAACATGCTATGATCGTGGAAGCATAGCCGATCGGCTAAATAGCCGATGCGAACATAGCATGCAACTAGAGGCTATGTTTGACCATAAGCAAGACTTACTATTTAACGATTTCTGATCTATAGTGCTAACAATGGTTGACCGGATCGATGGCAGCCATAATAGCAGTTCTAGACCATATTTCATCAACTAGCAAGCTTTACTTAGGGTTGAACATGTCCTGACCACATGCTATCTTCGATCAAGATTCGATTAAAACAGCTAAGCTAACCAAGACCATCGTCAAGCGAGATGTAAACAGGGAAAAGCAACAAGATGATGATTTAAAGAGATTTAAAGCCAATCTGTGTCACAGAACTATCCAATTTATAAAAGCACAAGTACAATAGCAATCACCAAAGTGATCAAACTATCATACTTGAGCCCATATAAACCCAGTAGTCCAATGAAATCATGAAGGATCTCAAACAACCAACATACAAACCAAGATCATAGAGATTCAACATAACCAATCACATGTTACATCATAGTTCACAAATATTTCTCATACATCAGAGTTCGAATAATTATTACAAACCAAGTTTGAAAGTAGCGGAAGCAAAGTAGTTTAACATCAACATCACATGTAGTTTAATACAAAGCCAGTTTCATAGTCATCTCCAACCAAAAGTACAAGGGTGAGATGATATACAGAGTGACCAAGCCCGTGGTCCTAGTCCTCATCCACTACAGGAGCAAAGCAGTTCTTGCAGTAGCCGTGATACATAACATTATCTACAACAATGGGAATAAAACCCTAAGTATAAGAAGGTACTCAGCTAGACTTACTTGTCCAACTAATATAGTAAGACACCAAGGAGTATGTGAGGCTTTATAAGTAGAGCTGGTAGACATTATTGGCATAAAAAGCATAAATTATCCAATATCTCTTTAATTGTGAATCACCAGTTATTAATCCTATCTCATACTACATTAGCACTATCCTATGCCAAACATGTTGGTACCATCAAGTCATCACAATAATAACCATATCTCGTTGAGTTCTTGCATAATCTCATAACCACACTTCCATCAATTACTATGATGAAGTGTGATCCTATCAAGTTCTCACTATCAAGGAGAGACAACGATTCGAATTGATTCCTACCTAGCTAGGGAATTATTCCTAACACATACCCATACTTCCCCCATCAGGGTTGCATCAGGTCACCTTTGGGACAACTCAAGTACAATCATAGGTAGGACCAGCGCCGCACCCTCAAAGATACAACCAATCTACCAAGGAGGCTCAGGACTCTAACCCACCCTTGGGCTTACACCATTGGCTCTCCACATATCCTTACTGCCTCTAGGGTGCGCACTTTAACTGCTTGTGTCCCCGGCCTGA
Source organism: Miscanthus floridulus (assembly GCF_019320115.1). NCBI lineage: Eukaryota > Viridiplantae > Streptophyta > Magnoliopsida > Poales > Poaceae > Miscanthus > Miscanthus floridulus. The sequence continues at coordinate 126,397,631 of NC_089581.1, read as the reverse complement.
GTTGAGCTACTCGGCTTCGCGGTCGGAACGACTTATCCGACCAACTATGTGAGAGGCATGCGTTCAACATGACAAGATGACCTCCAATGTCTAGTCCTTAAACGACATAGACGAAATCACTATGGTACCACAACATAAGACTCTGCTCGGTCTCCATTTATTCAATAGTACCAAGTTATGTTCCACAATAGCACAATATAGCCAATCGTGATCAAGTTATCACCTATAGCTCACAGGTGATAGGAAATCACCCGACTTCTACCGGTCTAAGCATAGCTAAGCATGATAAACGTTCCTAGACTTAATTAGGATTCATGATAGGTATTTCTTGTCAAGGAAAGGTAATATGCAGCAAGTGTTTCCAAACAACTCCTGTCACGTAATGCATCAATACGAATAACTTTAGGTGACGTTAATAAAGTAGGGAGACTTATAATGCTCCGGGGCTTGCCTTTCACGGACATTGCAGGCTGGTGATCTGGACACTCGAGAAGGTGATCGGCTTCAGGCTCTCCTTCTCTGGGAACCTCCTAGTGCTACACCTCTTGGTTCTCCTCCTATGGATCGATGTCGAGCTACACCAATGTGATCTCCTCGGTGGCACCTATTGCATGCATATGCACAAGTAAGCTCCACGAATGCACAAGAAGGATCATGGGTGATGTGATATGGGAAGGTACATGCTGCGATAATGATGTTAAGTTACACCATGATAGCAATGCTAACTCCATGCTGACTGAGTAGGTGAATATCTCTTCTCTATCTACTTACAAATTTCACACAAGGCAATGTCTAAGCTACACATGGCAGTTACAAGTTTACATCATAACTGAAGTTATACTTATCCAAATGCTGTGATCTTGGACTTTATGGAAATATTATAAAATTACCTACAACTCTTATTTAATCACTAAAAACTAATTCACACTTTATCCTAACCAAAACAGGCAATCTACCCAATGCTGTCGAGAAATTCTAGAGAACAAGCATTTCGTGAGACTAAATTTAAACAGATATAACTCCTAAACCCTTTGGTCTATTGCCCTGAAATTTTAACACAAGATAGATGAAGAAGTTCCCTACAACTTTATTATTAACCATTTCTACAGTAAACATCATTTTGACTATGCAACATACCAAACAACAGAATCGGTCTGAAACACTTCTAAAATGAATTATAGAGCAACAATATTTTTACTGCAAATAAGCATTCCAAATTTGACATCACCAACTATACCAACAGTTCAAGAATACCAAATACACTAAAGAAAAAAATGGTATAGCCCAATCTATTCATTTAAATGCCTTTATTAATTTAATTAGATAATTAGAGAAAATAACAAACATATACTAAATGTGCACGATAAATTCTTAGAAAATTATAGTAGCTTTCAAGTGCTACCAATAGACTACCGTAAAAATTTCATACCATTTGAACATGTATAACATCCTTTAGAAAAATGACAAGGTAGCAAGGCCTATTTTAGTGAAATTAGTTAACCCTATTGAAAAGTGTCAAAAACTAGATTATATATTTGTCTTAGCTTCATATTAGTGCCATACCACTGTACAAAAATTTTCATATCAATATGTTACATATTTTTATCCCTACAATTTCCTCAGAAAATACCATTTATTACTAGATAAATACAAAGACCCTACTTCAATCAAGTTTATAGTAAGTTTATTATTTTTTCTAGCTAGAGCATGTCAACATAAGACCAACAAAATTAGAATCACAATTTTATGAGTTTTCTAGCTCAAGATATATAATTTACAAGATTGTAAACATTCAAAAAGCACTTATTTAACTTTATTTTAATCACCAAGAAAAATACTAGAAACTGTATATTTCTTATTTTTATAAAACACTACACTTCTTTAGGATTACAAAAAAATTTGGTTCACAAGAATTGGGCATCTAGAACTCCACTTATAATTTTTCAAAGTTGACATACAAATCTAAAATAAATGAACTAGCTTCTAAACCTAAGCCACCGATAGCTGGGGTCCCCGAGTCAACCGAGCCCGCACGTCAGTGAGCCAAAAATAGGGCAGTGGTGCTGACCGGCCAAAGTTCACGACGGCAAGCTCTCTAGAGATGGCACCGACACCATGATGATCCCCAAGACATCCCGCACACCTAGGGCTAGCTAGTTGGACCGATTGTGGACACTAAAGGTGATGGTGGCACTCATGGCGGCACGGCGGACGCGATCGACGGCGAGCCACCGGAGCTGGCCGAGATGGCACCATCTAGGGTTTTGCCGAGCTTATACATCCTATGGCTGTTCTAGCGCGCACACAAGCATGACTAATGGCGGTCGGAGGCGGTCCGGCCATGGCAACGTGGCACGGCGGCGAAACAACGGTGAAGGCCGCGCGCTGCAAGGAGGCCTTCCTATGCGCAGCTCGTAGGTCAAGGCAGGTGCGGTGAGGTGGTGGGAGCATGACGGAGCAATGCCTGTGGCGAGCGAGTGGTGCGAGCTGGGTGACCAGCAATGGCGATGGTGGCGAGCTCAGCACTGCTGCGGTGGAGGCACGAGCGAAGGAGGAGGCGGGAGAGGAAATGAGAGTGCATAGGAGAGAACGGGCGAGCTCTAGGTGGGTGAAGTCACATCATGGCCCGATGTGGCCCGATCAGCCGGGCCATCGGTGTCGTACAACCTCCACACAGCGGCCAGGTCCTGCGCCGATCGACCACTGATGGCCAGGCCGAACAGGCCATCAGAACCCGCGCCCGAGCTTGACAACGCGATTTGATGAAGCTCAAACTCCTAATCCATGACACAATTGGGAAATCTTCCTTAACCAAAGTTGTAGCCCTATATACCATCTCCAACTTCTCTTAAAAGATCAATGTCTAATTCTCAACGAATAAGGAGTAAAACCATCACAAAGTCAGGCAATTCAAATTGAAAACCAGAAATGACTTAGAAAATTTCTAAGTGTTGAAAACTTGTGTTTTACTAATTTTTGTGAGCTCAAAATGACCAAGCTATGCACTAAATTAGCTCATGACCTAAAAATAAAAGTTGTTGCTCTACTCAAATACTACAACTTTGCTTAAGGGTGCTTTGCTATGCAAATACTCTATGACATAGTTGAACCTAGGTCAAACATACCACTTTAAAATGATGACTTACACTATAACTAAGACTTAGAGACCAAACTAGCCTTAGTCATGAATACCAAAGTTGATCCTTAAGATATTCTAAACATGTTTAAGGTATTCCTAAGGTTCCACACACATTTCATACATTGGTTATATGTAAACCCTAACATAAGTAAGGTAATTAAGTAATAACACATGCAATATAAGCCAACAAAGGGATAGTAATTGAGATGCTCAT